>NW_026512027.1:0-37500 GCF_027579735.1 Bombina bombina
ACTGTGTGAGATCTAACTGATAACTGCACTGTGTGAGATCTAACTGATAACTGTAATGTGTGAGATTTAACTGATAACTGCACTGTGTGAGATCTAACTGATAACTGTCCTGTGTGAGATCTAACTGATAACTGCACTGTGTGAGATCTAACTGATAACTGTCCTGTGTGAGATCTAACTGATAACTGCACTGTGTGAGATGTAACTGATAACTGTACTGTGTGAGATCTAACTGATAACTGTACTGTGTGAGATCTAACTGATAACTGCACTGTGTGAGATCTAGCTGATAACTGTACTGTGTGAGATCTAACTGATAGCTGTACTGTGTTAGATGTAACTGATAACTGTACTGTGTGAGATCTAACTGATAACTGTACTGTGTGAGATCTAACTGATAACTGCACTGTTTGAGAGCTAACTGATAGCTGTACTGTGTTAGATGTAACTGATAACTGTACTGTTTGAGATCTAACTGATAGCTGTATTGTGTGAGATCTAACTGATAACTGCACTGTGTGAGATTTAACTGATAACTGCACTGTGTGAGATCTAACTGATAACTGTCCTGTGTGAGATCTAACTGATAACTGCACTGTGTGAGATCTAACTGATAACTGCACTGTGTGAGATCTAACTGATAACTGCACTGTGTGAGATTTAACTGATAACTGTACTGTGTGAGATCTAACTGATAACTGCACTCTGTGAGATCTAACTGATAACTGTACTGTGTGAGATTTAACTGATAACTGTACTCTGTGAGATCTAACTGATAACTGCACTCTGTGAGATTTAGATTTAACTGATAACTGTACTGTGTGAGATCTAACTGATAACTGCACTTTGTGAGATCTAACTGATAACTGTACAGTGTGAGATCTAACTGATAACTTTACTGTGTGAGATCTGATAACTGCACTGTGTGAGATCTAACTGATAACTGTACTGTGTGAGATCTGATAACTGTACTGTGTGAGATCTGATAACTGCACTGTGTGAGATCTAACTGATAACTGCACTGTGTGAGATCTAACTGTTAACTGCACTGCGTGAGATCTAACTGATAACTGTCCTGTGTGAGATCTAATTGATAACTGCACTGTGTGAGATCTAACTGATAACTGTACTGTGTGAGATCTGATAACTGCACTGTGTGAGATCTAACTGATAACTGTACTGTGTGAGATCTAACTGCTAACTGTACTGTGTGAGATCTGATAACTGCACTGTGTGAGATCTAACTGATAACTGCACTTTGTGAGTTCTAACTGATAACTGTCCTGTGTGAGATCTAACTGATAACTGTATTGTGTGAGATCTGATAACTGCACTGTGTGAGATCTAACTGATAACTGTACTGTGTGAGATTTAACTGATAACTGTACTGTGTGAGATCTAACTGATAACTGCACTGTGTGAGATCTAACTGATAACTGTACTGTGTGAGATCTAACTGATAACTGTACTGTGTGAGATCTAACTGATAACTGCACTGTGTGAGATCTAACTGATAACTGCACTGTGTGAGATTTAACTGATAACTGCCCTGTGTGAGATCTAACTGATAACTGCCCTGTGTGATATCTAACTGATAACTGTACTGTTTGAGATTTAACTGATAACTGCCCTGTGTGAGATCTAACTGATAACTGCTCTGTGTGAGATCTAACTGATAACTGTACTGTGTGAGATTTAACTAATAACTGCACTGTGTGAGATCTTACTGATAACTGTACTGTGTGTGAGATCTAACTGATAACTGCCCTGTGTGAGATCTAACTGATAACTGCACTGTGTGAGATTTAACTGATAACTGTCCTGTGTGAGATCTAACTGATAACTGCCCTGTGTGAGATCTAACTGATAACTGTACTGTGTGAGATTTAACTGATAACTGTCCTGTGTGAGATCTAACTGATAACTGCCCTGTGTGAGATCTAACTGATAACTGTACTGTGTGAGATCTAACTGATAACTGTACTTTGTGAGATTTAACTGATAACTGTACTGTGTGAGATCTAACTGATAACTGCACTCTGTGAGATCTAACTGATAACTGTAATGTGTGAGATTTAACTGATAACTGCACTGTGTGAGATCTAACTGATAACTGCACTGTGTGAGATCTAACTGATAACTGTCCTGTGTGAGATCTAACTGATAACTGCACTGTGTGAGATCTAACTGATAACTGTCCTGTGTGAGATCTAACTGATAACTGCACTGTGTGAGATGTAACTGATAACTGTACTGTGTGAGATCTAACTGATAACTGTACTGTGTGAGATCTAACTGATAACTGCACTGTGTGAGATCTAGCTGATAACTGTACTGTGTGAGATCTAACTGATAGCTGTACTGTGTTAGATGTAACTGATAACTGTACTGTGTGAGATCTAACTGATAACTGTACTGTGTGAAATCTAACTGATAACTGCACTGTTTGAGATCTAGCTGATAACTGTACTGTGTGAGATCTAACTGATAGCTGTACTGTGTTAGATGTAACTGATAACTGTACTGTGTGAGATCTAACTGATAACTGTACTGTGTGAGATCTAACTGATAACTGCACTGTTTGAGATCTAGCTGATAACTGTACTGTGTGAGATCTAACTGATAGCTGTACTGTGTTAGATGTAACTGATAACTGTACTGTGTGAGATCTAACTGATAACTGCACTGTGTGAGATTTAACTGATAACTGTACTGTGTGAGATCTAACTGATAACTGTACTGTGTGAGATCTAACTGATAACTGCACTCTGTGAGATCTAACTGATAACTGTACTGTGTGAGATTTAACTGATAACTGTACTGTGTGAGATCTAACTGATAACTGCACTCTGTGAGATCTAACTGATAACTGTACTGTGCAGTGACGTGCGGTGACATATGAGGCTGGTGAGGCAGTGGCTAGGATACGCCTTCATTCTTTAGATATCCTTTGTTGAAGAAATAGCAATGCACATGGGTGAGCCAATCACATGAGGTATCTATGTACAGCCACCAATCAGCAGCTACTGAGCATGTTTAGATATGATTTTCAACAAAGGATATCAAAAGAATGAAATAAATTAGATATTAGATGTACATTGGAAAGTTATTTAAAATTGCATGCTCTTTCAAAATCATGAAAGAAAACATATGGGTTTCATGTCCCTTTAAATGGTGTCTTGGAAAACTGGTCAACTTAGTAAACATCTGATTTTAGTCTAAAAGGATTGTAACAGAAACTCTTGCTAGATAACACAATGCTTGCTCTGATTATGAGATCTAGAAATCCATTCCCATTAAAATATGTTTAAAACATACTTTTTACTAATGCTGCAAATTATGCTTATAGATTCTTTCATTATTCAGTAAATATAAAAATGTCTTGATCCAGTGGTGGCTGGTGAAATTTAAAGATGGTGGAGCGCTTGACCCCTCCCTTTTAAATAAAGCCACACCATCAGATTGGCACTACCAATTCATTAATGAAATAAAAAAAGGTAGACAGAAACACAGGAAAGCACTCGGGGGGAGAGAGACACAGAGGGTTAGAGAGAAAGAGAGAGAGACACAATTGCACACAGAGGGTTAGAGAGAGAGAAAGAGAGAGAGACACAATCACACACAGAGGGTTAGAGAGAGAGAGAAAGAGAGACACAATCACACACAGAGGGTTAGAGAGAGAGAGAACGAGAGAGAGAGACAATCACACACAGAGGGTTAGAGAGAAATAAAGAGAGAGAGAGACACACAAATACAGACAGAGGGTTAGAGAGAGAGAGAGAGAGACAATCACATACAGAGGGTTAGAGAAAGAGACACAATCACACACAGAGGGTTAGAGAGAGAGAAAGAGAGACACAATCACACACAGAGGGTTAGAGAGAGAGAAAGAGAGACACAATCACACCCAGAGGGTTAGAGAGAGAGAGAGAGAGACAATCATACACAGCGGGTTAGAGAGAGAGAGAAAGAGAGACACAATCACACACAGAGGGTTAGAGAGAGAGAGAGAGACAATCATACACAGAGGGTTAGAGAGAGACACAATCACACACAGAGGGTTAGAGAGAGAGAAAGAGACACAATCATACACAGCGGGTTAGAGAGAGAGAGAGAGAGAGAGAGAGACACAATCACACACAGAGGGTTAGAGTGAGAGAGAGAGACACAATCACACACAGAGGGTTAGAGAGAAAGAGAGAGACACAATCACACACAGAGGGTTAGAGAGAGAAAGAGAGAGAGAGACACAATCACACACAGAGGGTTAGAGAGAGAAAGAGAGAGAGAGAGACACAATCACACACAGAGGGTTAGAGAGAGAAAGAGAGAGAGAGAGACACAATCACACACAGAGGGTTAGGAGAGCGAGAAAGAGAGAGACACAATCACACACAGAGGGTTAGAGAGAGAGAGAAAGAGAGAGAGAGACACAATCACACACAGAGGGTTAGAGAGAGAGAGAAAGAGAGAGAGAGACACAATCACACACAGAGGGTTAGAGAGAGAGCAAGAGAGAGACACACACAATCACACACAGAGGATTAGAGAGAAAGAGAGAGACACAATTACACAGAGAGGGTTAGAGAGAGAGAGAGAGACACAATCACACACAGAGGGTTAGAAAGAGAGACACACAATAACACACAGAGGGTTAGAGAGAGAGAGACAGTCACACACAGAGGGTTAGAGAAAGAGAGAGACACAATCCCACACACAGAGGGTTAGAGAAAGAGAGAGAGACACAATTACACACAGAGGGTTAGAGAGAGAGAGACACAATTACACACAGAGGGTTAGAGAGAGAGAGACAATTACACACAGAGGGTTAGAGAGAGAGAGAGAATCACACACAGAGGGTTAGAGAGAGAGAGAGAGAGAGATACAATCACACACAGAGGGTTAGAGAGAGAGAAAGAGAGACACAATCACACACAGAGGGTTAGAGAGAGAGAGAAAGAGAGAGACACAATCACACACAGAGGGTTAGAGAGACACATAAGTGATGAGAGAGTCAGAGGGAGAGGAAGAGAGAAAGAGAGAGAGAAAGAGACCATGGGGGAGAGCGACACATAAGGAGAGAGATAGATAGATAGATAGAGAGAGAAAGAGAGAGAGACACACACACACACACACACACACACAAGGGGGGAAGAGGGACCACTGCATTTTAAAGTAAAAAAACAGCAGAGCTACAGAGAGTTCATAAAGTGAGACTATAATTTATTGTGAAGTACAGAGGTAAGCTGCTAATGTAGTGGGTGGGTGTAAATTTTGAGTAAACAAAATACAAAAACGATCATTAAACTGCTGTAAAAGAGTAAAAAAACAAAAAACAATAAACCACATTTATTAAATTATCATTTTCACTAACAGAATCCCTTTCAGTAAAATCTACGGCTGCAGCACTTACTTTAATAAAATGTGGCTAAAACACTTCTCTCTCTGCCTCTCTCCCTTTCCTGCTCTGTAAGGATTCAGGAAGTGACAGTGGAACATTTCACTGCACTTGGAGGTGTAGTACAGAACTCTCTTTTTCACTTTAGCAAAGCTGTCAGCTTCACAGGACAGCAACAAAATAAATGAAAGGTTTTTTTCCGTTTTTGTTTTGTTTTAAATGATTTAACATCCAGCCCCAACCCTAAATTCCACTTACTAATGCCACTCACTGGATTGGGTCAGCCCAAATAGGACTGCCTCAAATAAGCAGTTAATGGGCCATGCAATGATCTTAACCACTTTCATCCAGTAGGTGGCGCAGCATGTTGTGTAATGGTGGGCAGACCTTCTTGTGCCTCTCCATTGCACAACATGTAGCTGGGGAAAAAATAATTGCAATTTTTTTTTTTTAAAGCCATTAAAAAAAAATGTATATTTTTGCCCATATGAGAGGTGAAGCACTGCCTCACCTGCCTCTAGTGACTGCACATCACTGGTACTGTGTGAGATTTAACTGATAACTGCACTGTGTGAGATCTAACTGATAACTGTCCTGTGTGAGATCTAACTGATAACTGCACTGTGTGAGATCTAACTGATAACTGCACTGTGTGAGATTTAACTGATAACTGTACTGTGTGAGATCTAACTGATAACTGTACTGTGTGAGATCTAACTGATAACTGTACTGTGTGAGATGGAACTGATAACTGTACTGTGTGAGATCTAACTGATAACTGCACTGTGTGAGATCTAACTGATAACTGCACTGTGTGAGATTTAACTGATAACTGTACTGTGTTAGATTTAACTGATAACTGCACTGTGTGAGATCTAACTGATAACTGCACTTTGTGAGATCTAACTGATAACTGTACTGTGTGAGATCTAACTGATAACTGTACAGTATGAGATCTAACTGATAACTGTACTGTGTGAGATCTGATAACTGCACTGTGTGAGATCTAACTGATAACTGTACTGTGTGAGATCTGATAACTGTACTGTGTGAGATCTGATAACTGCACTGTGTGAGATCTAACTGATAACTGCACTGTGTGAGATCTAACTGATAACTGCACTGCGTGAGATCTAACTGATAACTGTCCTGTGTGAGATCTAACTGATAACTGCACTGTGTGAGATCTAACTGATAACTGTACTGTGTGAGATCTGATAACTGCACTGTGTGAGATCTAACTGCTAACTGTACTGTGTGAGATCTAACTGCTAACTGTACTGTGTGAGATCTGATAACTGCACTGTGTGAGATCTAACTGATAACTGCACTGTGTGAGTTCTAACTGATAACTGTCCTGTGTGAGATCTAACTGATAACTGTACTGTGTGAGATCTGATAACTGCACTGTGTGAGATCTAACTGATAACTGTACTGTGTGAGATTTAACTGATAACTGTACTGTGTGAGATCTAACTGATAACTGCACTGTGTGAGATCTAACTGATAACTGTACTGTGTGAGATCTAACTGATAACTGTACTGTGTGAGATCTAACTGATAACTGCACTGTGTGAGATCTAACTGATAACTGCACTGTGTGAGATTTAACTGATAACTGCCCTGTGTGAGATCTAACTGATAACTGCCCTGTGTGATATCTAACTGATAACTGTACTGTGTGAGATTTAACTGATAACTGCCCTGTGTGAGATCTAACTGATAACTGCTCTGTGTGAGATCTAACTGATAACTGTACTGTGTGAGATTTAACTAATAACTGCACTGTGTGAGATCTTACTGATAACTGTACTGTGTGTGAGATCTAACTGATAACTGCCCTGTGTGAGATCTAACTGATAACTGCACTGTGTGAGATTTAACTGATAACTGTCCTGTGTGAGATCTAACTGATAACTGCCCTGTGTGAGATCTAACTGATAACTGTACTGTGTGAGATTTAACTGATAACTGTCCTGTGTGAGATCTAACTGATAACTGCCCTGTGTGAGATCTAACTGATAACTGCACTGTGTGAGATCTAACTGATAACTGTAACTGTGTGAGATTTAACTGATAACTGTACTGTGTGAGATCTAACTGATAACTGCACTCTGTGAGATCTAACTGATAACTGTAATGTGTGAGATTTAACTGATAACTGCACTGTGTGAGATTTAACTGATAACTGTACTGTGTGAGATCTAACTGATAACTGTACTGTGTGAGATCTAACTGATAACTGTACTGTGTGAGATCTAACTGATAACTGCACTGTGTGAGATTTAACTGATAACTGTACTGTGTTAGATTTAACTGATAACTGCACTGTGTGAGATTTAACTGATAACTGTACTGTGTTAGATTTAACTGATAACTGCACTGTGTGAGATCTAACTGATAACTGCACTTTGTGAGATCTAACTGATAACTGTACTGTGTGAGATCTAACTGATAACTGTACAGTGTGAGATCTAACTGATAACTGTACTGTGTGAGATCTGATAACTGTACTGTGTGAGATCTGATAACTGCACTGTGTGAGATCTAACTGATAACTCTCCTGTGTGAGATCTAACTGATAACTGCACTGTGTGAGATCTAACTGATAACTGCACTGTGTGAGATCTAACTGATAACTGTACTGTGTGAGATCTGATAACTGCACTGTGTGAGATCTAACTGATAACTGTACTGTGTGAGATCTAACTGATAACTGTACTGTGTGAGATCTGATAACTGCACTGTGTGAGATCTAACTGATAACTGCACTTTGTGAGTTCTAACTGATAACTGTCCTGTGTGAGATCTAACTGATAACTGTACTGTGTGAGATCTGATAACTGCACTGTGTGAGATCTAACTGATAACTGTACTGTGTGAGATTTAACTGATAACTGTACTGTGTGAGATCTAACTGATAACTGCACTCTGTGAGATCTAACTGATAACTGTAATGTGTGAGATTTAACTGATAACTGCACTGTGTGAGATCTAACTGATAACTGTCCTGTGTGAGATCTAACTGATAACTGCACTGTGTGAGATCTAACTGATAACTGTCCTGTGTGAGATCTAACTGATAACTGCACTGTGTGAGATGGTGTGAGATGTAACTGATAACTGTACTGTGTGAGATCTAACTGATAACTGTACTGTGTGAGATCTAACTGATAATTGCACTGTGTGAGATCTAACTGATAACTGTACTGTGTGAGATTTAACTGATAACTGCCCTGTGTGAGATCTAACTGATAACTGTACTGTGTGAGATTTAACTGATAACTGCCCTGTGTGAGATCTAACTGATAACTGCCCTGTGTGAGATCTAACTGATAACTGTACTGTGTGACATTTAACTAACTGCACTGTGTGAGATCTTACTGATAACTGTACTGTGTGTGAGATCTAACTGATAACTGCCCTGTGTGAGATCTAACTGATAACTGCACTGTGTGAGATTTAACTGATAACTGTCCTGTGTGAGATCTAACTGATAACTGCCCTGTGTGAGATCTAACTGATAACTGTACTGTGTGAGATTTAACTGATAACTGTCCTGTGTGAGATCTAACTGATAACTGCCCTGTGTGAGATCTAACTGATAACTGTACTGTGTGAGATTTAACTGATAACTGTACTGTGTGAGATCTAATTGATAACTGCACTCTGTGAGATCTAACTGATAACTGTAATGTGTGAGATTTAACTGATAACTGCACTGTGTGAGATCTAACTGATAACTGTCCTGTGTGAGATCTAACTGATAACTGCACTGTGTGAGATCTAACTGATAACTGTACTGTGTGAGATCTAACTGATAACTGCACTGTGTGAGATCTAACTGATAACTGTACTGTGTGAGATCTAACTGATAACTGCCCTGTGTGAGATCTAACTGATAACTGCACTGTGTGAGATCTAGCTGATAACTGTACTGTGTGAGATCTAACTGATAGCTGTACTGTGTTAGATGTAACTGATAACTGTACTGTGTGAGATCTAACTGATTAACTGCACTGTTTGAGAGCTAACTGATAGCTGTACTGTGTTAGATGTAACTGATTAACTGTACTGTGTGAGATCTAACTGATAACTGTATTGTGTGAGATCTAACTGATAACTGCACTGTGTGAGATTTAACTGATAACTGCACTGTGTGAGATCTAACTGATAACTGTCCTGTGTGAGATCTAACTGATAACTGCACTGTGTGAGATCTAACTGATAACTGCACTGTGTGAGATCTAACTGATAACTGCACTGTGTGAGATTTAACTGATAACTGTACTGTGTGAGATCTAACTGATAACTGCACTCTGTGAGATCTAACTGATAACTGTACTGTGTGAGATTTAACTGATAACTGTACTCTGTGAGATCTAACTGATAACTGCACTCTGTGAGATTTAACTGATAACTGTACTGTGTTAGATTTAACTGATAACTGCACTGTGTGAGATCTAACTGATAACTGTACTGTGTGAGATCTAACTGATAACTGTACAGTGTGAGATCTAACTGATAACTTTACTGTGTGAGATCTGATAACTGCACTGTGTGAGATCTAACTGATAACTGTACTGTGTGAGATCTAACTGATAACTGCACTGTGTGAGATCTAACTGATAACTGCACTGTGTGAGATCTAACTGTTAACTGCACTGCGTGAGATCTAACTGATAACTGTCCTGTGGTGAGATCTAACTGATAACTGCACTGTGTGAGATCTAACTGATAACTGTACTGTGTGAGATCTGATAACTGCACTGTGTGAGATCTAACTGATAACTGTACTGTGTGAGATTTAACTGATAACTGTACTGTGTGAGATCTGATAACTGCACTGTGTGAGATCTACTGATAACTGCACTCTGTGAGATCTAACTGATAACTGTAATGTGTGAGATTTAACTGATAACTGTCCTGTGTGAGATCTAACTGATAACTGCCCTGTGTGAGATCTAACTGATAACGTACTGTGTGAGATTTAACTGATAACTGTACTGTGTGAGATCTAATTGATAACTGCACTCTGTGAGATCTAACTGATAACTGTAATGTGTGAGATTTAACTGATAACTGCACTGTGTGAGATCTAACTGATAACTGTCCTGTGTGAGATCTAACTGATAACTGCACTGTGTGAGATCTAACTGATAACTGTCCTGTGTGAGATCTAACTGATAACTGCACTGTGTGAGATCTAGCTGATAACTGTACTGTGTGAGATCTAACTGATAACTGTACTGTGTGAGATCTAACTGATAACTGCACTGTGTGAGATCTAGCTGATAACTGTACTGTGTGAGATCTAACTGATAACTGTACTGTGTTAGATGTAACTGATAACTGTACTGTGTGAGATCTAACTAATAACTGCACTGTTTGAGAGCTAACTGATAGCTGTACTGTGTTAGATGTAACTGATAACTGTACTGTGTGAGATCTAACTGATAACTGTATTGTGTGAGATCTAACTGATAACTGCACTGTGTGAGATTTAACTGATAACTGCACTGTGTGAGATCTAACTGATAACTGTCCTGTGTGAGATCTAACTTATAACTGCACTGTGTGAGATCTAACTGATAACTGCACTGTGTGAGATCTAACTGATAACTGCACTGTGTGAGATTTAACTGATAACTGTACTGTGTGAGATCTAACTGATAACTGCACTCTGTGAGATCTAACTGATAACTGTACTGTGTGAGATCTAACTGATAACTGTACTGTGTGAGATCTAACTGATAACTGTACTGTGTGAGATTTAACTGATAACTGGTACTGTGTTAGATTTAACTGATAACTGCACTGTGTGAGATCTAACTGATAACTGCACTTTGTGAGATCTAACTGATAACTGTACAGTGTGAGATCTAACTGATAACTTTACTGTGTGAGATCTGATAACTGCACTGTGTGAGATCTAACTGATAACTGTACTGTGTGAGATCTGATAACTGTACTGTGTGAGATCTGATAACTGCACTGTGTGAGATCTAACTGATAACTGCACTGTGTGAGATCTAACTGATAACTGCACTGCGTGAGATCTAACTGATAACTGTCCTGTGTGAGATCTAACTGATAACTGCACTGTGTGAGATCTAACTGATAACTGTACTGTGTGAGATCTGATAACTGCACTGTGTGAGATCTAACTGATAACTATACTGTGTGAGATCTAACTGCTAACTGTACTGTGTGAGCATCTGATAACTGCACTGTGTGAGATCTAACTGATAACTGCACTTTGTGAGTTCTAACTGATAACTGTCCTCGTGTGAGATCTAACTGATAACTGTACTGTGTGAGATCTGATAACTGCACTGTGTGAGATCTAACTGATAACTGTACTGTGTGAGATTTAACTGATAACTGTACTGTGTGAGATCTAACCGATAACTGCAACTGTGTGAGATCTAACTGATAACTGTACTGTGTGAGATCTAACTGATAACTGTACTGTGTGAGATCTAACTGATAACTGCACTGTGTGAGATCTAACTGATAACTGCACTGTGTGAGATTTAACTGATAACTGCCCTGTGTGAGATCTAACTGATAACTGCCCTGTGTGAGATCTAACTGATAACTGTACTGTGTGAGATTTAACTGATAACTGCCCTGTGTGAGATCTAACTGATAACTGCCTTGTGTGAGATCTAACTGATAACTGTACTGTGTGAGATTTAACTAATAACTGCACTGTGTGAGATCTTACTGATAACTGTACTGTGTGTGAGATCTAACTGATAACTGTCCCTGTGTGAGATCTAACTGATAACTTGCACTGTGTGAGATTTAACTGATAACTGTCCTGTGTGAGATCTAACTGATAACTGTCCCTGTGTGAGATTTAACTGATAACTGCACTGTGTGAGATCTAACTGATAACTGTCCTGTGTGAGATCTAACTGATAACTGCACTGTGTGAGATCTAACTGATAACTGCACTGTGTGAGATTTAACTGATAACTGTACTGTGTGAGATCTAACTGATAACTGTACTGTGTGAGATCTAACTGATAACTGTACTGTGTGAGATGTAACTGATAACTGTACTGTGTGAGATCTAACTGATAACTGCACTGTGTGAGATCTAACTGATAACTGCACTGTGTGAGATTTAACTGATAACTGTACTGTGTTAGATTTAACTGATAACTGCACTGTGTGAGATCTAACTGATAACTGCACTTTGTGAGATCTAACTGATAACTGTACTGTGTGAGATCTAACTGATAACTGTACAGTATGAGATCTAACTGATAACTGTACTGTGTGAGATCTGATAACTGCACTGTGTGAGATCTAACTGATAACTGTACTGTGTGAGATCTGATAACTGTACTGTGTGAGATCTGATAACTGCACTGTGTGAGATCTAACTGATAACTGCACTGTGTGAGATCTAACTGATAACTGCACTGCGTGAGATCTAACTGATAACTGTCCTGTGTGAGATCTAACTGATAACTGCACTGTGTGAGATCTAACTGATAACTGTACTGTGTGAGATCTGATAACTGCACTGTGTGAGATCTAACTGCTAACTGTACTGTGTGAGATCTAACTGCTAACTGTACTGTGTGAGATCTGATAACTGCACTGTGTGAGATCTAACTGATAACTGCACTTTGTGAGTTCTAACTGATAACTGTCCTGTGTGAGATCTAACTGATAACTGTACTGTGTGAGATCTGATAACTGCACTGTGTGAGATCTAACTGATAACTGTACTGTGTGAGATTTAACTGATAACTGTACTGTGTGAGATCTAACTGATAACTGCACTGTGTGAGATCTAACTGATAACTGTACTGTGTGAGATCTAACTGATAACTGTACTGTGTGAGATCTAACTGATAACTGCACTGTGTGAGATCTAACTGATAACTGCACTGTGTGAGATTTAACTGATAACTGCCCTGTGTGAGATCTAACTGATAACTGCCCTGTGTGATATCTAACTGATAACTGTACTGTGTGAGATTTAACTGATAACTGCCCTGTGTGAGATCTAACTGATAACTGCTCTGTGTGAGATCTAACTGATAACTGTACTGTGTGAGATTTAACTAATAACTGCACTGTGTGAGATCTTACTGATAACTGTACTGTGTATGAGATCTAACTGATAACTGCCCTGTGTGAGATCTAACTGATAACTGCACTGTGTGAGATTTAACTGATAACTGTCCTGTGTGAGATCTAACTGATAACTGCCCTGTGTGAGATCTAACTGATAACTGTACTGTGTGAGATTTAACTGATAACTGTCCTGTGTGAGATCTAACTGATAACTGCCCTGTGTGAGATCTAACTGATAACTGTACTGTGTGAGATCTAACTGATAACTGTACTGTGTGAGATTTAACTGATAACTGTACTGTGTGAGATCTAACTGATAACTGCACTCTGTGAGATCTAACTGATAACTGTAATGTGTGAGATTTAACTGATAACTGCACTGTGTGAGATTTAACTGATAACTGTACTGTGTGAGATCTAACTGATAACTGTACTGTGTGAGATCTAACTGATAACTGTACTGTGTGAGATCTAACTGATAACTGCACTGTGTGAGATTTAACTGATAACTGTACTGTGTTAGATTTAACTGATAACTGCACTGTGTGAGATTTAACTGATAACTGTACTGTGTTAGATTTAACTGATAACTGCACTGTGTGAGATCTAACTGATAACTGCACTTTGTGAGATCTAACTGATAACTGTACTGTGTGAGATCTAACTGATAACTGTACAGTGTGAGATCTAACTGATAACTTTACTGTGTGAGATCTGATAACTGTACTGTGTGAGATCTGATAACTGCACTGTGTGAGATCTAACTGATAACTCTCCTGTGTGAGATCTAACTGATAACTGCACTGTGTGAGATCTAACTGATAACTGCACTGTGTGAGATTTAACTGATAACTGTACTGTGTGAGATCTGATAACTGCACTGTGTGAGATCTAACTGATAACTGTACTGTGTGAGATCTAACTGATAACTGTACTGTGTGAGATCTGATAACTGCACTGTGTGAGATCTAACTGATAACTGCACTTTGTGAGTTCTAACTGATAACTGTCCTGTGTGAGATCTAACTGATAACTGTACTGTGTGAGATCTGATAACTGCACTGTGTGAGATCTAACTGATAACTGTACTGTGTGAGATTTAACTGATAACTGTACTGTGTGAGATCTAACTGATAACTGCACTCTGTGAGATCTAACTGATAACTGTAATGTGTGAGATTTAACTGATAACTGCACTGTGTGAGATCTAACTGATAACTGTCCTGTGTGAGATCTAACTGATAACTGCACTGTGTGAGATCTAACTGATAACTGTCCTGTGTGAGATCTAACTGATAACTGCACTG
The DNA here is from genome assembly GCF_027579735.1 of Bombina bombina. Taxonomy (NCBI): domain Eukaryota; kingdom Metazoa; phylum Chordata; class Amphibia; order Anura; family Bombinatoridae; genus Bombina; species Bombina bombina. The sequence goes on from NW_026512027.1 coordinate 14,806, forward strand.
TGTGAGATGGTGTGAGATGTAACTGATAACTGTACTGTGTGAGATCTAACTGATAACTGTACTGTGTGAGATCTAACTGATAATTGCACTGTGTGAGATCTAACTGATAACTGTACTGTGTGAGATTTAACTGATAACTGCCCTGTGTGAGATCTAACTGATAACTGTACTGTGTGAGATTTAACTGATAACTGCCCTGTGTGAGATCTAACTGATAACTGCCCTGTGTGAGATCTAACTGATAACTGTACTGTGTGACATTTAACTAACTGCACTGTGTGAGATCTTACTGATAACTGTACTGTGTGTGAGATCTAACTGATAACTGCCCTGTGTGAGATCTAACTGATAACTGCACTGTGTGAGATTTAACTGATAACTGTCCTGTGTGAGATCTAACTGATAACTGCCCTGTGTGAGATCTAACTGATAAATGTACTGTGTGAGATTTAACTGATAACTGTCCTGTGTGAGATCTAACTGATAACTGCCCTGTGTGAGATCTAACTGATAACTGTACTGTGTGAGATTTAACTGATAACTGTACTGTGTGAGATCTAACTGATAACTGCACTCTGTGAGATCTAACTGATAACTGTAATGTGTGAGATTTAACTGATAACTGCACTGTGTGAGATCTAACTGATAACTGTCCTGTGTGAGATCTAACTGATAACTGCACTGTGTGAGATCTAACTGATAACTGTCCTGTGTGAGATCTAACTGATAACTGCACTGTGTGAGATGTAACTGATAACTGTACTGTGTGAGATCTAACTGATAACTGTACTGTGTGAGATCTAACTGATAACTGCACTGTGTGAGATCTAGCTGATAACTGTACTGTGTGAGATCTAACTGATAACTGTACTGTGTGAGATCTAACTGATAACTGTACTGTGTGAGATCTAACTGATAACTGCACTGTTTGAGAGCTAACTGATAGCTGTACTGTGTTAGATGTAACTGATAACTGTACTGTGTGAGATCTAACTGATAACTGTATTGTGTGAGATCTAACTGATAACTGCACTGTGTGAGATTTAACTGATAACTGCACTGTGTGAGATCTAACTGATAACTGTCCTGTGTGAGATCTAACTTATAACTGCACTGTGTGAGATCTAACTGATAACTGCACTGTGTGAGATCTAACTGATAACTGCACTGTGTGAGATTTAACTGATAACTGTACTGTGTGAGATCTAACTGATAACTGCACTCTGTGAGATCTAACTGATAACTGTACTGTGTGAGATTTAACTGATAACTGTACTCTGTGAGATCTAACTGATAACTGCACTCTGTGAGATTTAACTGATAACTGTACTGTGTTAGATTTAACTGATAACTGCACTGTGTGAGATCTAACTGATAACTGCACTTTGTGAGATCTAACTGATAACTGTACAGTGTGAGATCTAACTGATAACTTTACTGTGTGAGATCTGATAACTGCACTGTGTGAGATCTAACTGATAACTGTACTGTGTGAGATCTGATAACTGTACTGTGTGAGATCTGATAACTGCACTGTGTGAGATCTAACTGATAACTGCACTGTGTGAGATCTAACTGTTAACTGCACTGCGTGAGATCTAACTGATAACTGTCCTGTGTGAGATCTAACTGATAACTGCACTGTGTGAGATCTAACTGATAACTGTACTGTGTGAGATCTGATAACTGCACTGTGTGAGATCTAACTGATAACTGTACTGTGTGAGATCTAACTGCTAACTGTACTGTGTGAGATCTGATAACTGCACTGTGTGAGATCTAACTGATAACTGCACTCTGTGAGATCTAACTGATAACTGTACTGTGTGAGATTTAACTGATAACTGTCCTGTGTGAGATCTAACTGATAACTGCCCTGTGTGAGATCTAACTGATAACTGTACTGTGTGAGATTTAACTGATAACTGTACTGTGTGAGATCTAATTGATAACTGCACTCTGTGAGATCTAACTGATAACTGTAATGTGTGAGATTTAACTGATAACTGCACTGTGTGAGATCTAACTGATAACTGTCCTGTGTGAGATCTAACTGATAACTGCACTGTGTGAGATCTAACTGATAACTGTCCTGTGTGAGATCTAACTGATAACTGCACTGTGTGAGATGTAACTGATAACTGTACTGTGTGAGATCTAACTGATAACTGTACTGTGTGAGATCTAACTGATAACTGCACTGTGTGAGATCTAGCTGATAACTGTACTGTGTGAGATCTAACTGATAGCTGTACTGTGTTAGATGTAACTGATAACTGTACTGTGTGAGATCTAACTGATAACTGCACTGTTTGAGAGCTAACTGATAGCTGTACTGTGTTAGATGTAACTGATAACTGTACTGTGTGAGATCTAACTGATAACTGTATTGTGTGAGATCTAACTGATAACTGCACTGTGTGAGATTTAACTGATAACTGCACTGTGTGAGATCTAACTGATAACTGTCCTGTGTGAGATCTAACTGATAACTGCACTGTGTGAGATCTAACTGATAACTGCACTGTGTGAGATCTAACTGATAACTGCACTGTGTGAGATTTAACTGATAACTGTACTGTGTGAGATCTAACTGATAACTGCACTCTGTGAGATCTAACTGATAACTGTACTGTGTGAGATTTAACTGATAACTGTACTCTGTGAGATCTAACTGATAACTGCACTCTGTGAGATTTAACTGATAACTGTACTGTGTTAGATTTAACTGATAACTGCACTGTGTGAGATCTAACTGATAACTGCACTTTGTGAGATCTAACTGATAACTGTACAGTGTGAGATCTAACTGATAACTTTACTGTGTGAGATCTGATAACTGCACTGTGTGAGATCTAACTGATAACTGTACTGTGTGAGATCTGATAACTGTACTGTGTGAGATCTGATAACTGCACTGTGTGAGATCTAACTGATAACTGCACTGTGTGAGATCTAACTGTTAACTGCACTGCGTGAGATCTAACTGATAACTGTCCTGTGTGAGATCTAACTGATAACTGCACTGTGTGAGATCTAACTGATAACTGTACTGTGTGAGATCTGATAACTGCACTGTGTGAGATCTAACTGATAACTATACTGTGTGAGATCTAACTGCTAACTGTACTGTGTGAGATCTGATAACTGCACTGTGTGAGATCTAACTGATAACTGCACTTTGTGAGTTCTAACTGATAACTGTCCTGTGTGAGATCTAACTGATAACTGTACTGTGTGAGATCTGATAACTGCACTGTGTGAGATCTAACTGATAACTGTACTGTGTGAGATTTAACTGATAACTGTACTGTGTGAGATCTAACCGATAACTGCACTGTGTGAGATCTAACTGATAACTGTACTGTGTGAGATCTAACTGATAACTGTACTGTGTGAGATCTAACTGATAACTGCACTGTGTGAGATCTAACTGATAACTGCACTGTGTGAGATTTAACTGATAACTGCCCTGTGTGAGATCTAACTGATAACTGCCCTGTGTGATATCTAACTGATAACTGTACTGTTTGAGATTTAACTGATAACTGCCCTGTGTGAGATCTAACTGATAACTGCCTTGTGTGAGATCTAACTGATAACTGTACTGTGTGAGATTTAACTAATAACTGCACTGTGTGAGATCTTACTGATAACTGTACTGTGTGTGAGATCTAACTGATAACTGCCCTGTGTGAGATCTAACTGATAACTGCACTGTGTGAGATTTAACTGATAACTGTCCTGTGTGAGATCTAACTGATAACTGCCCTGTGTGAGATCTAACTGATAACTGTACTGTGTGAGATTTAACTGATAACTGTCCTGTGTGAGATCTAACTGATAACTGCCCTGTGTGAGATCTAACTGATAACTGTACTGTGTGAGATTTAACTGATAACTGTACTGTGTGAGATCTAATTGATAACTGCACTCTGTGAGATCTAACTGATAACTGTAATGTGTGAGATTTAACTGATAACTGCACTGTGTGAGATCTAACTGATAACTGTCCTGTGTGAGATCTAACTGATAACTGCACTGTGTGAGATCTAACTGATAACTGTCCTGTGTGAGATCTAACTGATAACTGCACTGTGTGAGATGTAACTGATAACTGTACTGTGTGAGATCTAACTGATAACTGTACTGTGTGAGATCTAACTGATAACTGCACTGTGTGAGATCTAGCTGATAACTGTACTGTGTGAGATCTAACTGATAGCTGTACTGTGTTAGATGTAACTGATAACTGTACTGTGTGAGATCTAACTGATAACTGTACTGTGTGAGATCTAACTGATAACTGCACTGTTTGAGAGCTAACTGATAGCTGTACTGTGTTAGATGTAACTGATAACTGTACTGTGTGAGATCTAACTGATAACTGTATTGTGTGAGATCTAACTGATAACTGCACTGTGTGAGATTTAACTGATAACTGCACTGTGTGAGATCTAACTGATAACTGTCCTGTGTGAGATCTAACTGATAACTGCACTGTGTGAGATCTAACTGATAACTGCACTGTGTGAGATCTTACTGATAACTGCACTGTGTGAGATTTAACTGATAACTGTACTGTGTGAGATCTAACTGATAACTGCACTCTGTGAGATCTAACTGATAACTGTACTGTGTGAGATTTAACTGATAACTGTACTCTGTGAGATCTAACTGATAACTGCACTCTGTGAGATTTAACTGATAACTGTACTGTGTTAGATTTAACTGATAACTGCACTGTGTGAGATCTAACTGATAACTGCACTTTGTGAGATCTAACTGATAACTGTACAGTGTGAGATCTAACTGATAACTTTACTGTGTGAGATCTGATAACTGCACTGTGTGAGATCTAACTGATAACTGTACTGTGTGAGATCTGATAACTGTACTGTGTGAGATCTGATAACTGCACTGTGTGAGATCTAACTGATAACTGCACTGTGTGAGATCTAACTGTTAACTGCACTGCGTGAGATCTAACTGATAACTGTCCTGTGTGAGATCTAACTGATAACTGCACTGTGTGAGATCTAACTGCTAACTGTACTGTGTGAGATCTGATAACTGCACTGTGTGAGATCTAACTGATAACTGCACTTTGTGAGTTCTAACTGATAACTGTCCTGTGTGAGATCTAACTGATAACTGTACTGTGTGAGATCTGATAACTGCACTGTGTGAGATCTAACTGATAACTGTACTGTGTGAGATTTAACTGATAACTGTACTGTGTGAGATCTAACTGATAACTGCACTGTGTGAGATCTAACTGATAACTGTACTGTGTGAGATCTAACTGATAACTGTACTGTGTGAGATCTAACTGATATCTGCACTGTGTGAGATCTAACTGATAACTGCACTGTGTGAGATTTAACTGATAACTGCCCTGTGTGAGATCTAACTGATAACTGCCCTGTGTGATATCTAACTGATAACTGTACTGTTTGAGATTTAACTGATAACTGCCCTGTGTGAGATCTAACTGATAACTGCCTTGTGTGAGATCTAACTGATAACTGTACTGTGTGAGATTTAACTAATAACTGCACTGTGTGAGATCTTACTGATAACTGTACTGTGTGTGAGATCTAACTGATAACTGCCCTGTGTGAGATCTAACTGATAACTGCACTGTGTGAGATTTAACTGATAACTGTCCTGTGTGAGATCTAACTGATAACTGCCCTGTGTGAGATCTAACTGATAACTGTACTGTGTGAGATTTAACTGATAACTGTCCTGTGTGAGATCTAACTGATAACTGCCCTGTGTGAGATCTAACTGATAACTGTACTGTGTGAGATCTAACTGATAACTGTACTGTGTGAGATTTAACTGATAACTGTACTGTGTGAGATCTAACTGATAACTGCACTCTGTGAGATCTAACTGATAACTGTAATGTGTGAGATTTAACTGATAACTGCACTTTGTGAGATCTAACTGATAACTGCACTGTGTGAGATCTAACTGATAACTGCCCTGTGTGAGATCTAACTGATAACTGCACTGTGTGAGATCTAACTGATAACTGTCCTGTGTGAGATCTAACTGATAACTGCACTGTGTGAGATGTAACTGATAACTGTACTGTGTGAGATCTAACTGATAACTGTACTGTGTGAGATCTAACTGATAACTGCACTGTGTGAGATCTAGCTGATAACTGTACTGTGTGAGATCTAACTGATAGCTGTACTGTGTTAGATGTAACTGATAACTGTACTGTGTGAGATCTAACTGATAACTGTACTGTGTGAGATCTAACTGATAACTGCACTGTTTGAGATCTAGCTGATAACTGTACTGTGTGAGATCTAACTGATAGCTGTACTGTGTTAGATCTAACTGATAACTGTACTGTGTGAGATCTAACTGATAACTGCACTGTGTGAGATCTAACTGATAACTGCACTGTGTGAGATCTAACTGGCAACTGCACTGTGTGAGATCTAACTGGTAACTGTCCTGTGTGAGATCTAACTGATAACTGCACTGTGTGAGATCTAACTGATAACTGCACTGTGTGAGATCTAGCTGATAACTGTACTGTGTGAGATCTAACTGATAGCTGTACTGTGTTAGATCTAACTGATAACTGTACTGTGTGAGATCTAACTGATAACTGTACTGTGTGAGATCTAACTGATAACTGCATTGTGTGAGATCTGATAACTGCACTGTGTGAGATCTAACTGATAACTGTCATGTGTGAGATCTAACTGATAACTGTACTGTGTGAGATCTAACTGATAACTGTACTGTGTGAGATCTGATAACTGTACTGTGTGAGATCTGATAACTGCACTCTGTGAGATCTAACTGATAACTGTACTGTGTGAGATCTAACTGATTACTGTCCTGTGTGAGATCTAACTGATAACTGCACTGTGTGAGATCTAACTGATAACTGTACTCTGTGAGATCTGATAACTGCACTGTGTGAGTTCTGATAACTGTACTATGTGAGATCTAACTGATAGCTGTACTGTGTTAGATGTAACTGATAACTGCACTCTGTGAGATCTAATTGATAACTGTCCTGTGTGAGATCTTACTGATAACTGTACTGTGGGATATCTGATAACTGCACTGTGTGAGATGTAACTGATAACTGCACTGTGTGAGATCTAACTGATAACTGTCCGGTGTGAGATCTAACTGATAACTGTATTGTGTGAGATCTAACTGATAACTGCACTGTGTGAGATCTAACTGATAACTGTCCGGTGTGAGATCTAACTGATAACTGTATTGTGTGAGGTCTGATAACTTTACTGTGTGAGATCTAACTGATAACTGTACTGTGTGAGATCTAACTGATAACTGTATTGTGTGAGATCTGATAACTTTACTGTGTGAGATCTAACTGATAACTGCACTGTGTGAGATCTAACTGATAACTGTACTGTGTGAGATCTGATAACTGTACTGTATGAGATATAACTGATAACTGCACTGTGAGAGATCTAACTGATAGCTGTACTGTGTTAGATGTAACGGATAACTGTACTGTGTGAGATCTTACTGATAACTGTACTGTGTGAGATATAACTGATAACTGTCCTGTCCTGTGAGAGTTTTAACTGATAACTGCACAAGACAGTTAATGGCTCTATTAAAGAGATAGTACTTATTTGTAGAAAAATGTATAAATACGATTTTTGAGGTAAAACATGGTAAATTGAGCTGCTGAGGAGTCCTAAGGATGCTAGATAAGAACTATCCTGTGCCTCATTCCCCTAAATTCCTTAGCCAACTTTTTGTGAATCCTGTTAAACACATAGGTAAAGCTCATCAGGTGTGAACTAGGGAATCAGTAATAATGGAATTATCTTTAAGATACAGTTGGCCACACAAACAGATCTCTTGGTCAGATTATAGCAAAAAAATAAAAGAAAGAAAACCTAGACAATTGTCCCTTGAATAGCACAAACAATACAATGTACCATCTCAGATTCTCTTTGTTTAACTTTGACTTTAAATGATAAAAAGCACATAGTTCAATCAGTGTGTTACAAACCACTTTGTAAAACTCATCCTGTTATACGGTACATTAAACAATTACAGGCCCGGGGCTGCTCTATGGTTTTACACTAATCACATCAAAGAATAAAATTGCAAGTTTGACAGAAGGGACTAAAACTGAAAAACAAAGTTAGTTTTGTATGCCAATATTTTGCAAATGGCCACTTAACAACATGAGTTTACATTATTATGGACTTCTTCCATTTTGCTTTTTTTTTTTTTTTATTTAATTTTTATTGAGGTTCCTTAAAAGGCATACATGAAGTAAGAGAAGAAAAAAGAACAAGACACACTGTTACACAGATATCATAAAAATTTCAAGAACATAGCATGTAGGTAGAATGCCTGTTATTCTATATGCCTCCCAGGTGACACAAGAGTCCGCTCTTGGACCTCAGATGTAAGCTCATAACCTTGGATAGGAGGCTGTTTCTAGTAAAAGAGACCACTTTTGGATCTCCTAATGAGAACCTCTTTTTTTATAATTTTACTAAAGTCTCCTAGAATCTATAGAGAAGCCTTAGATCTAACACAAAGGGTCACTCTTTGGGCCTATCTAGATCTTAATATCTTCAAGAAAGGCACTCAAGTATGTAGGAGCACACTAAAATATAACAGCATAAATGATAATCATCTTGATTTCCTAGAGGGGGAAATGTCTGCATATCTAAAATCTAATATAACAAGGAACAAATAACAATAGGAAATTTGCATCACAGAGCATAGAATACTAACAAAGGCATTAGAGTCAGCAATGAACTAATTTATAAATATCAAGGGACTGGGCACATACATCCTAAAAAGGTATCATCAGCCATCTGGCGTCACTAGGGTATGTTTGAAAGTAACCCACTCTCCCTATCCAAAGTTAAATATGTCTGTGAACCCATGTCCTATATCTAGTTACCCTTCACAAAGCAGCATGCAGGTTACACAGTAGGTAAATTGGGCAAAGTTTAGACTATACAACACAGGGTTCATTTGGAGAAGTGTTCAGCTGCAAAGGTCTTTGCACAATATATTACTCCCAGCTACGGTAGCAAAGTGGCAGTGTCCATTCATGAAGCATCTAACCTATGCCATCTCTTCTTTTTGAGCAAACCCAGAAGGTGAATCCCTTTGAGAGTCCACCTCTCCATACTAGAACTTTTGGCCCGAAGGTGTGAGAATGGGGATTCGTAATCCCAACGTTAGCTTTACTAGTAATTGCTTCACTGGCCTGTGGATACTCAGAGTCTTGCGGCAGGCGTAACAGGCTGAGAGGCTCTGTAGGTTTAGGCTGCAGTGTGACCGTAACGGGGCTCTCACCCTTCAGCCACAGAATCATACACTGTCGGGAAAAGGAGTCTCGGGGATCTGCCTGCGTCTGCAACAGCTCACTAATCCCCTTCGGCTGTTGTCTATTTAGACTTCCGACATCAATCAGGTGTCCGGTCTCCACCACTGCTGAAAGAGCTGGGCGATATTCAACCCCCATAGCTGATGACTCGTCCTGATCCAAATACGGCGGAACTATCAGATCCACAGCAGACATCCTCACTTCCACCGGCGAGGGCCATGGGGACACCATCAACTGTCTCTCACTCTCTCCGCAATAAGTAGCCGACATCACTGGTGTTGGATGAACTACAGGTATGTGGGGACTTTTGATGGTCAGTGGATGTGCCCCTTCACAGCGCTCACCTTCCTTAGTAGGTTCAGCGGGAGGTGTAGAAGATTCCCCCAGGTCGCCATAGCTCTCCCTCACGTTTCTGGTAGATCCCATTGAAGCGGTTTTTACATAACTTTTGCAGATTTTGAAAATGCTCTGCTGGTAATGTCAATATTGTCTACTCCACGGTTTTCTCCATATTAGCAGACACTTAGCCCTGGAAGTTCAGTGCTAAGAAAGGTCCTGCAGTGTCTTGCGGGGTTTACACTGCACTGTAATGACAGAGGCAAGTGTCTCGCCGGGGGGTTGAGTAATATGCCGCAACCTTAAAAGTTCTCCGGTAGGCTGAATTCAGCATCAAATTAAAAAATATTGGTATCTTTCACAAAGCCTTCTCTTCTGTATAATAATAGGTGAAAATTATTATTTGATGGGGTAATGGAGAGAGGATTTTGTGTGGATTAGCACTAAGATTTGAAGAAGTAGTCAGTCTTGCGACCTATCATGGCCACCGCCCGGAAGTTCCCCTCCATTTTGCTTTTAATCTAGCTGTGTGCTTTCAAGAGAGTGCCAGACTTTCTATGTGTTGTTTTAATAATTTTGTTTTGTAATTTTCCCATTGGGCTTTGCATCCTGGCTTGTCTGGAGTTAACTACTGTCCCTGAAAGCTGTGCAGCTGGCTGTGATTGCTGATGAACACCCAGGGTTGTGAGTTTGCAGGTCATGGTATGTGTACCCAGTCCGGTTTGAGAGTTCAGTCCATTTCCGTGTTTTGTATGTGTCTAGGAAATTACAAAAGGCTTGTGTCAGCCTTGTTTGTATCTCTGTGTGTTAGGTTGAAGGCTGCATTGTGTGGCTGTAGGTTAGGGACCCAGGGAAGAAGAGACCTTAAAGTGTTCCTGGGCCTATCCCCATTTGACCAAATCCTGTAATTAAATCCATTTTGCTTTTAATCTAGCTGTGTGCTTGTAAGAGAGTGCCAGACTTTCTATTAGTTGTGTGTATGTATGTATATATATATATATATATATATATATATATATATGTGTGTGTGTGTATGTATATATATATATATGTGTGTGTGTATGTATATATATATATATATATATATATATATATATATATATATATATATATGTGTGTGTGTATGTATGTATATATATATATATATATATATATATATATATAATATCAGAAGGGTGACAGCACCACCTAAAAAGTATCAAATGCTCAGGCACGGGATAGAGTCTGGTCCCTGACTCAATAATTATATAATTTAAATAATCCCAGTCAATGAGTCTTAGTGTTCTGAGATTTTTTTTTTAATGTTCACACTTCATGTCATAATCAATCTGACATTGCATTAAGAATATAGGAGGCAACTGAAGATGCACTCATACAGATCCACAGAAACCCCATCCACCAATCTACACATCCATACTCTGCAATCCTAAATAAGAAAGAAAACAAATCAAGAAAACAAAAAAAGAAACCAATAGCATAAGCAATGAGAAAAATACACCCCCAGGGTGTCCCCAGGGAGTGCAGGACAGCAGCATCTGTATCATAACTTGTGAAAAACAGTGTAATTCCACTTCAAGAGAGTATTCAAAATTAATGCTCTTTGAAAGAAAAAGTTAAAGTAAATTGTATCCAAAATTGATAGAAAAGGTTAATGCCACATAGTCATTATACTTGAATCCGGATCTGTAGTAGTGTATTAGTATAAAGTCCGGTTAGTTTTGGCATGCAATGTCCTGTAGCAAACAGAATACTTCTGAATACTTGAAATTACAATAGTATTAGTGGTCTTGTGTTATCTTGTCACACAGAAATCCCCAACTTCTATATGAGCGGCCCCCACTTCTGGTATGCAAATCGCTGTTTGTAAACGGGGTAAACTCCGGCTGCAAATCCAACCTCACACACTTATAAAATGTAAATCTTCACTCACGGTAAGTACATTAATAACCCAGATGCTCCGTATATCACCCAAACCAGGGGGTTCACTGTAAGCAGCAGTCTCACTTGTAATAGATACACTGGCGTAACATGTAACCTCACAGATACTCAATGTGTGACCCAAACCTGGGGGTTTCGTTAAAGTACCTTCTTAGTAGCTGGTAAGACTCCTCATCGTCAACCTGGGAGGTAGCAGATAATACCTGAATTGATACGTACTACCGTGAGACTTGTCGGTGATGTTCGGTGTGGCAATGGACAGCAGTCAGAGTATTCCCCTCTCGTTATCTCCGTCTTGTAAATCATCAGCGTTCGGGGTGGCTCAGACCACACAGGTCAGGACAGGTGTCAGCGTCCACACTAGTTCCGACGCGCGTTTCGGGGACTCCGCCCCTTTCTCAAGGAAATGTACAGGTGCTTGTTAGAGGGTGTTATTTGAATAGATTATACCACAATCTTATTGGACTACGTATTCACACCCCTATCTACCTCACAAGCTCACCATGCATGTCACTCTCATTCAGAACTGGATGTAGTTACAGACATGTAAAAAATCCTCAAAAATAGCACACTAACATTTTATATCAAATAACAACATTCATATGTTAACTCACTTAGTGTGTTCCCTGCTCAATATGTCTCAGATTAATGTGTGCTGTATTTACTTTAATATTGTATTCCAGAAAGAAGTAATTAATGACAGCACAAGGTCAGCTGATCGGGAGCCACCAAGAAAAAGAAAAAATAATAATAACACAAGTAGACCTAATACATAAGCAATAATAAAAAGAGCACAAACTACCCCTCACCCTTCGGAGCAATCTGACTGTGACCTAAGGGAAATCAACCCTATTCATTAAGTTCATTTGCATATAAATGGGAACAAACTTAACTGATGTATTCTTACATATACTGTAGTTTCTTTGCTAGATTAAGAATACCATACATGTAGGGAGTTACCCATATACAATCAGGACCCAGTGACTTCGTAGCTCGCCCCAAGGGCATCAGAAATCAATCCTAGCTAATTGTCATCACTGAAGTGACCAGTTATGTAGTGTACGAATAAGTATGCAGAGGAAATTATTACGTAGTCACAACATTATATAGTGATGATGTCCACGTCTCATAGATCTTTTAACACTTTCACATAGTTACTTGAATCTCCTGGAAAGTGTTATATGACACAAAATCTTCAGAGAGACCTCAGTGAGTCCAAAATATGGCATGTCCTGTGAGCTACAACTATTAATCCATTACTGCACATTCACACATGGAGTCTACATAATTTGCTATTGTGAGTTAAATCCCCAAATTGTTACCATCATAATTGATCTCAACCTGATCTAGTGGCCTAAAAGTAAGTTGGCATATAAACATAGTACACTAGACAGGGTCCATTGTCTTCTACATAAGAGCTCACAAAGACAGGGTATATTCAATATTAAATAAAGTTACCCCAAGATATATCTCGGTTGAGGCCTTTGGGTGTCATGGTATCAAGTCTCCTGATCCACTGAGCTTCCTTCCTGAATAGTAGTTTTTGTCAATCCCCTCCTCTACGCAGTGGGGGTACCCCATCTACAATTTGGAATCTTAGTTGGCTCTTATTATGTGAGAATCGCGTGAAATGATGTGCCACCGGAGCATCCTCATCATCTTTGCCTATGGCTGCTTTATGTTGGCGTATCCTGTCTCTGGCCATTTGAGTGGTCTCGCCCACATATGCCAGGCCACACAGACACTTGAGAACCTCCCTTTGATGGGTATTCTTTTACCTGAAAGCGGCTGAGTGACATAGTCCCCTTGTTGCATTGAATGGCACAAGGCACAATTCATGCAGGGAAAGGATCCTTTCTTGATTGTTTCAGTCGGTTTCTTTGAGGGACCCCAATCAGCCCGATTTAGTGTATCTCTCAAATTTCTATTTCGTCTGAAAGAGAATAGTGGAGTGTCAACAAACAGCTTACCCACTAGAGCATCATCTCTCAATAGGTGCCAATGTTGGAGTATGATCCTCTTAAGTCCTCTACTATGGAAGCCAAAATGGCTTACAAAGGGTACCGAGAATTTCTTAGGGGTTGGGTTCTTTTTTGTTAAAAGGCTTAGCCTGTCAATGTCCATTACTTTCTTGATGTTATGTGTCAGAACCTCTGTGGGAAAACCTCTATCTGAAATTTTTTTTGACATTTCATCTAGTCTTTGCAGACACATCTCTGGGTCATCTACAATTCTTTTGGTTCATAACAATTGTCCCAGAGGAAGGTTTTTAATGAGAGACGGTGGATGGAAACTGTCATATAGTAATGTGTTATTGCGATCTGTTCCCTTAGTATAGAGATCCGTTCTCAATCGTTTATCTACCACAGATACCATGGTATCCAGGAAGCTTACTTGTGTCTGGCTCGATTCCATAGTGAATTGCAATGATCTATGTGCAGAATTCAGTCTTAGCACAAAATTGATCAATTCCTCTTCACTTCCTGTCCAAATAAAGAAGATATCATCTATGTAACGATACCAGCCTTGTACATTGCCTATAGGGATCAAGGCTTTAGAGACTAAGTCCTTCTCAAATTTTCCAGCAAATAAATTTGCATATGTTGGTGCTACATTTGAGCCCATAGCCGTCCCTCTTTTTTGGACATAAAATGTGTCCTCGAATAGAATTTTTTTTTCATACAGAATGATCTCAAACAGATCCCTAATAAATCTCCTTTCATTCGGTGAATATAGTTTATCCTTATCCAGAAAATAGAATACACTCTCAATCCCTGCGTCATGTCGGGAGGAATCACCTTGGGCGTGATCTTACATAGAAAATCTGTTGTATCTTGTAAGTATGATTCCAAATAGCCCAATAGGGGTCTGATCAACTGATCAAGAAATATTGCAATAGGTTGGAAAATGGAGTCTGTACCTGCCACAATTGGGCGACGCGGAGGGTCATGCAATTTCTTATGTATCTTGGGTAATACATAAAAGACTGGTGTAATCGGATTTGCTGTTATCAAAAATTGTGCTTGTTTATTGGTTACTAAATCAGAAGACAATGCTTCCTCCACTACCCTAAGAATCCTGCCTTTGATTTTTGTGGTGGGATCCCCTGCTATTTTGGCATAATTTGTATGATCCTGTAGTTGTCTTAAAACTTCTGCCTTGTACTTTGTTTTACTCATAATTACAAGGGCTCCACCCTTATCGGCTGCCTTCAGGATCAGATCATTATGTTTCTGAATTTCCCCAAGTAGTTCTCTCTCTTTCTTAGTCAAATTGAATTTGGCCTTTATGTGAAAACTCCTTCTCATTTTTTCAAATTCCTTTTTAACCACAGTGATATATGCTTCAACAGAAGCATTGGTATGAGGAGGATTGAACGTACTTTTAGGTTTAATATTTTTAGTGTGAAATTGAAATGGACTGGTTGACTCAGGTTGAATGGATTGTTCTTTATTAACAAAGAAGCTTTTTAACCGTAGATTTCTAAAAAATCTATGTAAATCACATTTTTTTGTTTTCTTGATTTGTTTTCTTTCTTATTTAGGATTGCAGAGTATGGATGTGTAGATTGGTGGATGGGGTTTGTGTAGATCTGTATGAGTGCATCTTCAGTTGTCTCCTATATTCTTAATGCAATGTCAGATTGATTATGACATGAGGTGTGAACATTATTTTTTTTTTTCTGATAACACTAAGACTCCTTGGCTGGGATTATTTAAATGATATAATTATTGAGTCAGGGACCAGACTCTATCCCGTGCCTGAGCATTTGATACTTTTTAGGTGGTGCTGTCACCCTTCTGATATTAGATATTATTATAGGTCTGTGACTAGCACACTTATCTATTTTCTATCTTCTATTCTTTTTGTGGATTGGTGCATAGTTTTATCTAAATGGAGGGCTCTAAGATGTTTGCTTATTCGGATCTGGATGCCTCACGAATAGCAACCTTATGCGTTGGTAACAGAGATTTTTTAAATACAGAACCGGTTAATAAGGACCCACCTAGTTTAGAGCAAATGATTAAACAGAAAATTGTTTATGATCTTCATTCTGTCACTTTGGCAGAATACTTTAGACAAAAACGGATCCCTAGGGGCCTTAAAAGTCACTTACACCCCACACTGTTCAGAGACAATATAGAATAATGTGACAAATTTGAAGGCATTTTAAATAAATGTTCATATGACATTATAATTCTTACAATCGAATACATACAAAAGGAATTACCCAGAATTCAACAGGAAATTGATAAGGCAGAACTGTCTATTAAGGAGCTGAAGTTTGAAACAGAGTTTTCTAGCTTCAAGAATAAATTGGATGGGGATTTAAATACTTTTAAAAAGAGTCTGGAAAGTAAAAAATATAAAAAAGTTCCAGAGGGATCTCAGTGACTACCAAAATAATAAAGTATATAGATGGCGTAAACCTGACTTTATTCCCTTCAGGAGATTTAGAAGGGGTACACAACCAAGCAATTTCACAGGCGAATCATCTTCTGATAATGGCTTTAGTGACTCATCTGTCCCTTTTCCTTTAAGAGGATGTGGCACAAGGAACAGAAGAAGAGACAGAGGAGAGGGGGGGGGGGGAACACAGGCAATTTAAGGGACACTACATATCAGATCTCTACCAGACAGAACAGAAGGTAACCACTGACAGTTTAGTGGTTAACATCTCTGGTTTTAATATTTCAGATGGCAGCTTGCGAGTGTTACAGAAGGGGTTGTCCTTTGTCCCTACCACTCACCCTGACTTAATCTTTGCAATTGAATGTGATTTACATAGATTTTTTAGAAATCTACGGTTAAAAAGCTTCTTTGTTAATAAAGAACAATCCATTCAACCTGAGTCAACCAGTCCATTTCAATTTCACACTAAAAATATTAAACCTAAAAGTATGTTCAATCCTCCTCATACCAATGCTTCTGTTGAAGCATATATCACTGTGGTTAAAAAGGAATTGGAAAAATGAGAAGGAGTTTTCACATAAAGGCCAAATTCAATTTGACTAAGAAAGAGAGAGAACTACTTGGGGAAATTCAGAAACATAATGATCTGATCCTGAAGCCAGCCAATAAGGGTGGAGCCCTTGTAATTATGAGTAAAACAAAGTACAAGGCAGAAGTTTTAAGACAACTACAGGATCATACAAATTATGCCAAAATAGCAGGGGATCCCACCACAAAAATCAACGGCAGGATTCTTAGGGTAGTGGAGGAAGCATTGTCTTCTGATTTAGTAACCAATAAACAAGCACAATTTTTGATAACAGCAAATCCGATTACACCGGTCTTTTATGTATTACCCAAGATACATAAGAAATTGCATGACCTTCCGGGTCGCCCAATTGTGGCAGGTACAGACTCCATTTTCCAACCTATTGCAATATTTCTTGATCAGTTGATCAGACCCCTATTGGGCTATTTGGAATCATACTTACAAGATACAACAGATTTTCTATTTATGTCCAAAAAAGAGGGACGGCTATGGGCTCAAATGTAGCACCAACATATGCGAATGTATTTTTTGGAAAATTTGAGGAGGACTTTGTCTATAGGGATCAAGGCTTTAGAGACTATGTACAAGGCTGGTATTGTTACATAGATGATATCTTCTTTATTTGGACAAGCACCTGTACATTTCCTTGAGAAAGGGGCGGAGTCCCCGAAACGCACGTCGGAACTAGTGTGGACGCCGACACCTGTCCTGACCTGTGTGGTCTGAGCCACACCACTGACGATTTACAAGACGGAGATAACGAGAGGGGAATACTCTGACTGCTGTCCATTGCCACACCAAACATCACCGACAAGTCTCACGGTAGTATGTATCAATTCAGGTATTATCTGCTACCTCCCAGGTTGACGATGAGGAGTCTTACCAGCTACTAAGAAGGTACTTTAACGAAACCCCCTGGTTTGGGTCACACATTGAGTATCTGTGAGGTTACATGTTACGCCAGTGTATCTATTACAAGTGAGACTGCTGCTTACAGTGAACCCCCTGGTTTGGTTGATATACGGAGCATCTGGGTTATTAATGTACTTACCGTGAGTGAAGATTTACATTTTATAAGTGCGTGAGGTTGGATTTGCAGCCGGAGTTTACCCCGTTTACAAACAGCGATTTGCATACCAGAAGTGGGGGCCGCTCATATAGAAGTTGGGGATTTCTGTGTGACAAGATAACACAAGACCACTAACACTATTGTAATTTCAAGTATTCAGAAGTATTCTGTTTGCTACAGGACATTGCATGCCAAAACTAACCGGACTTTATACTAATACACTACTACAGATCCGGATTCAAGTATAATGACTATGTGGCATTAACCATTTCTATCAATTTGGATACAATTTACTTTAACTTTTTCTTTCAAAGAGCATTAATTTTGAATACTCTCTTGAAGTGGAATTACACTGTTTTTCACAAGTTATGATACAGGTGCTGCTGTCCTGCACTCCCTGGGGACACCCTGGGGGTGTATTTTTCTCATTGCTTATGCTATTGGTTTCTTTTTTTGTTTTCTTGATTTGTTTTCTTTCTTATTTAGGATTGCAGAGTATGGATGTGTAGATTGGTGGATGGGGTTTGTGTGGATCTGTATGAGTGCATCTTCAGTTGTCTCCTATATTCTTAATGCAATGTCAGATTGATTATGACATGAAGTGTGAACATTAAAAAAAAAATTCTGAGAACACTAAGACTCATTGACTGGGATTATTTAAATTATATAATTATTGAGTCAGGGACCAGACTCTATCCCGTGCCTGAGCATTTGATACTTTTTAGGTGGTGCTGTCACCCTTCTGATATTAGATATTATTATAGGTCCGTGACTAGCACACTTAGACAAAAACGGATCCCTAGGGGCCTTAAAAGTCACTTACACCCCACACTGTTCAGAGACAATATAGAATACTGTGACAAATTTGAAGGCATTTTAAATAAATGTTCATATGACATTATAATTCTTACAATCAAATACATACAGAAGGAATTACCCAGAATTCAACAGGAAATTGATAAGGTAGAGCTGAAGTCTGAAACAGAGTGGGATTATTTAAATTTTATCTATATATGTGTGTATGTGTATATGTGTGTATGTGTATATATATATATATATATATATATATATATATCTCCTCTCCAAGAACACAGGTACTCACTGGTCTTTATAAAAGGTAATCCTTTATTCAATCCATTAAAACGATAATAATACCATGACGTTTCGGCACATCATCGTGCCTTTATCAAATGTATCAAAATATTAAAAGCTTCATATCAAACTTACCCCAAGTCACCACTTAAATACTACTGGAGTACAACACATGTCGTCAAGTTCCCTGTGTGTAAAATCGGCGTCTGACGTCATCAGGGAGCGCTAAACTGTGCGCCCTGTGAGATCGTGGAGCCGACGTTGCCATGGCAACATGTAAACTATACACGGTTTCTCGGCGGATGTGCAATAGACCAATAGATATATTTGCATATCAAGTGTGTCGCCGATTACACATATTGACGGAGATCCCCATACTTATTTATAATGGGGCAAAGTACCACAAATTTCCAAACTAATGGACAAAAACGATGTCTATATCAGCGCAACACTCCCAGCAAATTATACTAAAAACAAAGTGCGTAAAAAACATAGTGTATAAAATTCAAAATGTGTTAGAAAGGAGCATCTGTGTAACATTGTATCCATATCATAATAAGTGAAAAATATCAAAAAAGCATTTGATGTCATAGAGACAGTAAACTACATCAATTTTCATATAAAGTGAAATACTAGCTCACAGTCATGCCTACTAGTACTATGGTAGAAACATGGGAACAATATGTGAGAAATAATTGTATGTCCTTTATTGAGACCCATACGCTACAGCAGGACAAAATCTGTGTACTCAGATTATGTTGTAAAGACAGAATTTGTCTAGTAGAAGGGGCTAAAGTCCAGCGAGGTATTGAGGCCATATGGAGAGATGGTATTTAGCCTGTAAATCCACTTGGTTTCGCATTGTAGTAACAAGTTCCCCCTGTCACCTCCTCTTGGGAGTGGGGGTATATGATCTATAAGCATTGTTCGTAAACTGGAAACCGCATGTTTATATTGGATGCAATGCCTAGCTACTGGTTGTTCTGATTCACCAGTGCGTAGGGCCTCCCGTATTGCACACCAGTGGTTTGCCATATGCTCGCGGAAGGTTGTTACAGTTTTGCCGATATATACACTGGAACATGGGCAAATAATCATGTATACTACATATATGCTGGTGCAGGTAAGGCGATGCCTAATGTCGAATCTTTTGTTGCTGTGAGGGTACTGAAACGAGTTACCCCTAAGCATACCATTGCAGGTCACACATCCAGAACAGGGAAAACAGCCCATCTTCGAGGGTTTAAGCCAAGTATCCTTTTTGTAATTTCTTATTGGATCTGACTTAACCAGTATGTCCCTTAGGTTATTTGCTCTTCGGTATGCTATTCTGGGGGCAGCTACCCTCCTAAATGGTAGTGTGGGATCACTGCCTACCACTGGCCAATGCCTCCGGACCGCCTCAGTGAGGTGTCTCGAATCTGATGTATATGTCGTGACCATGTTGATCCGGTCAGGGTCTGACTTGGTTGTCCTTTGCCTTTTTTCCAGATTAGTGGGATCCATAAGGTCATCACGTGCCCTCTTGACCATCTCTCTAGTGTAGCCTCTCTCCACTAGTTTTGTGTCCATTTCTTCCAGTTGTTGATGTAGCATAGGTAACTCACTATTGTTCCTGATTACATGAGTGAGTTGGGAGGTGACAATCCCTTTCTTTTGGTGCAGAGGGTGAAAACTCCTCGCATCCAACAAGGAATTGCGGTCAGTTGGTTTGGTATAAAGAGAGGTACCAAAACGAGTGATACCCTCTGCATCAACTTTGAAAATATTGAGATCCAAAAAATGTACAGATGCTGTACTGTATTCCAACTTAAACCTGATTGGACAAGCCATGGTATTCAAATGTGACACCCACTCAAGCAATGCTGGCTCACCACCTCTCCACACCAAGAACACATCATCGATATAGCGTGTGTAATACATGATGTTGCTATTATCATGTGGCCGCATCAGAGTGCGCTCATACCACGCCATGTAGAGATTTGCATAAGTGGGTGCCACATTCGAACCCATGGCTGTACCTGCGATTTGCAAAAAATAGTCATTTTCAAATTTAAAATAGTTCTTCTCAAGACAATGTGTTAACATTTCGCAAAGGAACTCTATGGGTGGACCATTGTACAAATCATTACCCGTCACCATGGACCTGACAGCCTCCACACCCTCATGAAGAGGTATCACAGTGTCCACGTCCATGGTGACAAGCACATCATCAACACTTAAACCAACATATTCCTTGAGAACACGAATCATATCTGGGGAGTCCTTTAAATAGGATTCAGTATGCTTAACAACATGCTGGAGGTGCGAGTCAATGTATATGGCCAAACTGGACAGAATTGAGCCCCTGGCAGACACAATCGGTCTGCCAGGTGGATTTTGTAAGGTTTTGTGCACCTTTGGCAGTAAGTAGAGTACAGGAACCTTTGGATAATCTATAATAAGAAATGTCTGCTCCTGTTCACTGAGTATACCGGCCTCAAAGCCCTCCTGTAAAAATTTGTCAATGACCCTTTTATACGTTGATGTAGGGTTACCACATAATTTCTTGTACGTTTGGCTATCTCTTAACTGTCTAAGTGCCTCATTCCTGTACTCTGTATAGTCTAAAATGACAACAGATCCCCCCTTATCCGCAGGGCGGATAATGATGGATGTGTCATTTTTCAGGTCCGTGAGTGCCTGGGCCTCTGCTTTACTCAAGTTAGAATATGTCTTTTGTTGGGGTATTTGTTTGATATCATGGCTAAGAGCCCGTGTGTATCCTATAATGGAGTTATGTGTATTTGCAGGTTCAAAAGTAGATTTCTTCTTGAATGGAGTGGGGACATAAGTATAATTTCTAAAATGATCTCTTAATTTCAGCTGCCTTTGTAACTTATGTACATCCACCAGCATACCTGCTTTTAAAGTATATAATTAGAGGAGCATCGGATATACATTGCTTGATGTTCATTTGTATGTGACTCAAAACTACCGGCTTACAGTCTTGTATACTTGCTATTCATTCACTAACTGTTAAATTCCTGTTAAAGATGGCTGAGTCAGCACAGTTCGACAATCTGTATCATGATGAAGATTTCAACACAGAGCCATTGGTGTTTACAGATGATGATGCAGAGAGAATCAGAAAAAGTGACGAAATAAGTGAGTTGGGGGGTGACACCCCCATTAATATACATCACAAATTGTTAAATTTAAGGAAGAAGCAAATAGATTATCATTTACACGCAGTCTTTTTATCTGGGTATCATAGGAAGAAATATATCCCTAGGGGATTTAGGGTGAAAAACATACCCACCCTAGGTCGCAATAATGTTGAATTTTGTAGGAGGTGGTGCTCCGTGTTAAATAAGTGCTCCTATGACCTTATGTTGTTGGTGATAGAGGAGGTCACTAGTTTAGAGAATAAAATTAAAAATGAAACTGACATCATTAAACAAAACAGTATGCACATCCTGCTGGAGGATAAGAGTCAGGATTGGGTTACCAAACTGGAAGGTATAGTCAGTAAATACCGTAGTGACCTTATTGCATTCAAAAATAAGAAACTTAACAGTGTTGAAACTGATTATAGAGAGAAACGTGTATATAAGTGGCTACATGGCAAAGATGACACTGCACAGAATAGACGGCGACGTAATCTGCGCCCTAGAAACACACTAAGTATAGTCGATAGCAGTGGAGGAGATTCCTCAGGCCCGGAGGGTATCACCTCTAGCCAGGGTAATATTAATAATAGCGAACACTCCAATTCTTTTTTAGGAGTGGAGACACGATCGGCAGCAAAACCACCAACTATTCCCATTACAAAAAGAGAAGTGAGGGAAGAAAAATCAGAAGGGGGGGCCACAAAAAAACAATTAGCAAGGAAAAAGT
>NW_026512027.1:50000-81795 GCF_027579735.1 Bombina bombina
CTAAAGCTAAAATTAACCCTGCAAGCTCCCTACAAACTACCTAATTAACCCCTTCACTGCTAGCCAAAATACACGTGTGATGCGCAGCAGCATTTAGCGGCCTTCTAATTACCAGAAAGCAACGCCAAAGTCATATATGTCTTCTATTTCTGAACAAAGGGGATCCCAGAGAAGCATTTACAACCATTTATGCCATAATTGCATAAGTTGTTTGTAAATAATTTCTGTGAGAAACCTAAAGTTTGTGAAAAAGTAAACAATTTTTTTTAATTTGATCGCATTTGGCGGTGAAATGGTCGCATGAAATATACCAAAATGGGCCTAGATCAATACTTTGGGATGTCTTCTAAAAAAAAATATATACATGTCAAGGGATATTCAGGTATCAGGGTTCCAATGTAACTAGCGCTCATTTTGAAAAAAAGTGGTTTTGAAATAGCAAAGTGCTTCTTGTATTTATTTCCCTATAACTTGCAAAAAAAGCAGAGAACATGTTAACATTGGGTATTTCTAAACTCAGGACAAAATTTAGAAACTATTTAGCATGGTTGTTTTTTGGTGGTTGTAGATGTGTAACAGATTTTTCAGGGCCTGCCAGGGCACAGTGTCACACCAGTGCAACTCATATCTGGTGTAACAGTAGTGTACATTAAAAAAATTTTTTTTTTTGACTGTAATAGATTGAATAGCAGTTAGTTGTCTGCAAGCGTGTGTGTCAGGCCTACAGCGTCTACTCTGCCAACTTCTGCCAGTGCACAGTGCCACTCATATCTGTTGTCACAGTAGCTTGCATGCATAGTACCACTAATGGAAAAAAAATGACAGGCAGAGGCAGGCCACCCCGCAGGGGCCGTCGTGGCCGTGGTGCTGTGATTCCCTTTGGCCCTAGAATAATGCCCAGTATTCAGAGGCCACGTACCCTGAACTCGAAAAGTTTTGAGGACATAGTTGACTGGCTAACACATGACACCCAATCTTCTACAGCTTCCGCTTGGAACCTTGACGCACCATCCTCCTCCAGCTTAGCTTCGGGCACCTCTCAAGTTACCACTCGCCCGCCTGCCGCCACCACCAACACTAGCACCACAGCCGCTTCACTTGATCTGCAAGAGGAGTTATTTACACATCAGTTGGAAGAAATGAGTGATGCGCAACCATTATTGCCAGAGGATGTAGATAACAGGGATATGTCTCAGTCAGGCAGCATTACACACATGGACATACGGTGTGATGATGATGATGTTGTACCCGCTGCGGGAGTTTGGTCTGTCACTGTGAAGCGGGTGCGTAACACTTACACTACCTGATCGATACAACATCATACCTGATGTTTTAAAGCACGTTATTCCAAACAATTTAGGAATGTTAGGTGATTTATGCCCTTTATGGATTAAAACCAGACTCTGCATCAACTTTGTAATTTTCCGTTGGAGTTTTGCCATGGATCCCCCTCCGGTACGCCACAGTCCAGGTGTTAGTCCCCTTGAAACAACTTTCCCATCACTATTGTGGCCAGAAAGAGTCCCTGTGGGGTTTAAAATTTGCCTGCCCATTGAAGTCTATGGCGGTTTGCCTTGTTCGCTGGTTCCCAAACTTTTGCGGAAGTCCGCGTTCGCGAACCCAAATTTTTAGGTTCGCGACATCACTATTTACAACACAATTAATTTTAACTTTAAAGGATCAGTAAAGCCAATATTTAACCCCTTAACGACCGACGACGTATGCCATACGTCCTCAAAAAAAAAGCACTTAACGACCGAGGACGTATGGCATACGTCGTCGGTTTAACAGAGCACTGGAAGCGATCGGAATCGCTTCCAGCTGCTCTAACAGTATTGCAGGCTTGCCTTGAGGTCTAGGCATCCTGCAATACTGTTCCCGAGTGCCGGGACCGGATTGATCACTCCCCCACGAGTGATCACTTCCGGTTTCGCTCCACGTGGAGCCCGGCAGTGTTTCAGAGCATCGGAAGCGATCGGACACGCTTCCGATGCTCTGATTGTGTGCTAAGTGCCTCGGTGGGTCGAGGCACTTAGTTAGTTATAAAATAAAAGTAATAATTAAAAAAAAAAAAAACGTATATTAAAAAAAAAGCCCTAAATAGCCCCCCCCCTCCCCCTTCACTAGGCATCCAAGATGGCGATGCCCAGTGCATCATGGGGCCTCTGGGGGTGTCCCTAGCCTGCCTCATCATAGGGGCAAGCTAGGGTCACCCAATCTGAGCCTCCCACCCTAAAAAAAATAATAATAATAAAATACCCCATTTGTCTGATCATGTCAATATTTGTAAATATTGACTATGATCAGTGTGGATCTCCCTCCCTCTCCTCACTTGCCA
This sequence comes from Bombina bombina, assembly GCF_027579735.1. Lineage (NCBI taxonomy): Eukaryota > Metazoa > Chordata > Amphibia > Anura > Bombinatoridae > Bombina > Bombina bombina. The sequence continues at coordinate 52,339 of NW_026512027.1, forward strand.
TTTTGTTGGAGAGAGAGAGAGACCTGTATTTAGCAGAGAGAGAGATTTATTTCTTTTATTTGTTAAAAAATATAGAACCAAAGGCTCTTTTCAGAGCCATTAACCCCTAGCTTGCCAGTGATCACTATATATCACTGACAGTAGCATAGGTGCACTTTTTTTTTGCTGCATTTTGCTGTCTGTGCATTTTTTTAGGGGTTAATTTTGTTGTTATAATTTTTTAAAAACCCAAAGGCTCTTTTCAGAAACATTTAGTTTATTTAATTTAATTTTCAGAGCCATTAACCCCTAGCTTGCCAGTGATCACTATATATCACTGGCAGTAGCATAGGTGCACTTTTTTTTTGCTGCATTTTGCTGTCTGTGCATTTTTTTTAGGGGTTAATTTTGTTGTTGTAATTTTTTAAAAACCCAAAGGCTCTTTTCAGAAACATTTAGTTAATTTAATTTAATTTTCAGAGCCATTAACCCCTAGCTTGCCAGTGATCGCTATAAATCACTGGCAGTTGCATAGCTGTACTTTTTTGCTGTCTGTGCATTTTTTTAGGGGTTAATTTTGTTGTTGTAATTTTTTAAAAACCCAAAGGCTCTTTTCAGAAACATTTAGTTAATTTAATTTAATTTTCAGAGCCATTAACCCCTAGCTTGCCAGTGATCGCTATAAATCACTGGCAGTTGCATAGCTGTACTTTTTTGCTGTCTGTGCATTTTTTTAGGGGTTAATTTTGTTGTAATTTTTTAAAAACCCAAAGGCTCTTTTCAGAAACATTTAGTTAATTTAATTTAATTTTCAGAGCCATTAACCCCTAGCTTGCCAGTGATCGCTATAAATCACTGGCAGTAGCATAGCTGTACTTTTTTGCTAGTTAATTTAGTTAATTAATTTAGTTAATTTAATTTAATTTTCAGAGCCATTAACCCCTAGCTTGCCAGTGATCGCTATAAATCACTGGCAGTTGCATAGCTGTACTTTTTTGCTGTCTGTGCATTTTTTAGGGGTTAATTTTGTTGTTGTAATTTTTTAAAAACCCAAAGGCTCTTTTCAGAAACATTTAGTTAATTTAATTTAATTTTCAGAGCCATTAACCCCTAGCTTGCCAGTGATCGCTATAAATCACTGGCAGTAGCATAGCTGTACTTTTTTGCTAGTTAATTTAGTTAATTAATTTAGTTAATTTAATTTAATTTTCAGAGCCATTAACCCCTAGCTTGCCAGTGATCGCTATAAATCACTGGCAGTTGCATAGCTGTACTTTTTTGCTGTCTGTGCATTTTTTAGGGGTTAATTTTGTTGTTGTAATTTTTTAAAAACCCAAAGGCTCTTTTCAGAAACATTTAGTTAATTTAATTTAATTTTCAGAGCCATTAACCCCTAGCTTGCCAGTGATCGCTATTAAGGTTTAAACCATCTATTCCGTCCTTCTTACTGACTAATACCCTTATCTAGGAAATAAGACACAACACCATTTGTTTGGGAGAAAGAACCGGTCACGGTTCACGTTTATTAAATAAACGCTTTAACTTGTGCCTAAGAGTCATTCCAATTACCCTTAGGCACTTGATCAACCTATCAACGAAACTTGGCAACAAGTTCGTAATCCTCAACGTTGGCGGCATCTCACCCTAACCTAGCCCCTATTAGCAGATGGTCAAGGCCCCTTTCGATACCTGCAGCGTGACACCCGGCTGTCACGCCCCATGGCACTCAGAGAGAGCTGTGATGTTCAGAGGTCTTCGGTCCAATTGCGAGGGAGAGGACCCCCAGGCCGGCGCCTGGCAGGCATAACCCCTCCCTTTTCCCCGGACCGTCACTCTTCTCTCCTTGTGCCCGCTCCCCAGGGCATTGACCACCCGCCTGTTGAGGCATATCCAACCAGCCCAGTAAGGCACCCCCTGTCAGCCGAATCGTACAACTCAACTTCAGGGGTGGCTAGCTACATTAAAGGCTCGGTCTTACTGAAGGCTAGCTCAATTAAACCCACCCCTGCCGAGCCAAACTCACCCTAACAGCCGCATCGTAGCCGCCAATTTCTTCTTCCAGGGACGGGTGGGCGGGGAAACCTTCTCCTTGAAGTCTGGAAACCGAAAGAGGCTGATCTCACTGTTGCAGGACCCTATAAAGGTAAGAAAACAGACACCTCCTTCCCCTTTGCAACATTGTAACAACACATTTAGCATTACTCCAGACTTCAAGTTGGTAAACCCTTAATTTTGTTACAGGCCCACTAGAGGGCCCTCCACTACCATAAGGTTTAAACCATCTATTCCGTCCTTCTTACTGACTAATACCCTTATCTAGGAAATAAGACACAACACCATTTGTTTGGGAGAAAGAACCGGTCACGGTTCACGTTTATTAAATAAACGCTTTAACTTGTGCCTAAGAGTCATTCCAATTACCCTTAGGCACTTGATCAACCTATCAACGAAACTTGGCAACAAGTTCGTAATCCTCAACGTTGGCGGCATCTCACCCTAACCTAGCCCCTATTAGCAGATGGTCAAGGCCCCTTTCGATACCTGCAGCGTGACACCCGGCTGTCACGCCCCATGGCACTCAGAGAGAGCTGTGATGTTCAGAGGTCTTCGGTCCAATTGCGAGGGAGAGGACCCCCAGGCCGGCGCCTGGCAGGCATAACCCCTCCCTTTTCCCCGGACCGTCACTCTTCTCTCCTTGTGCCCGCTCCCCAGGGCATTGACCACCCGCCACAAGAGCCAGGCGAACTCTTGCCGCCAAACCAACCAACAGGAACCCAGTAATAAACCACACTTTAACTAATCATAACCATAAAAAACATAACAATTTCAACAGATTGCAGATACAACAATTTAACCCAAACTTTAATGAATAATCCCCAACAAGGCTCCCCTGATGTCCCTTAGAAACATATCCAACCCTACGTCCGTAAGGTGGACTCCATCAGGCCTAAATAGGTCCCTTTTGTCGGCCGTTATGCTTTCGTGCCTGACCACGAAACCACCAATGCCCGTGACCGCTCTTCCCATCTCCCTATTCACCTTTTTGCGCACATTATATGCAGCCCTCTGTGTGACAATGTGCCGCCATTGCAGTCGAGCAACTACATTTGACCACCCCAAAGTCACACCCTGCAACCAAGTGTGCATCCATTGCACATCCGCTGTCATTCTTCTGATCAAATCCAGCGCGGGCATTGCCCCCAAGTCATTTCCCCCGAGGTGCAGCACTAAAACATTAGGCCGCCCCCACCTTTTGTGTGCCTCCTGTAAAAGTGCAGGCAAATCAGCCCACGACAGTCCCCTGCGCCCTAACCACCGAAAGCTTGCCTTGGACGTTGGGAATCCAAGTTGCTGACCTTCCGGCGATCGTAACGCCCTGAGATGAGCCCAGTGGATGTATGAATGGCCTACCATCCATACACGAACCGGAGGTGCTTTCGCATTCACAACACCTGATAAAACAGAGAACACCACCATGAAAAAACTGCCCTTGCACAACCTGGGTCCCCTCCCCAACAAAAAACCCCCTTTGGAAGTATGGACCCGCCCACATGTCTGTGCTCTAGCAGTGTCCTTTATCAGGTCTAATATAAGTCTTGTACTGGGACGACTTCCATCTACCCAAGCGCTTAATCTCCGCCACCGTAACTCCCTTTTGCGCTGCGCTGGTCGCCGCGCCTATTCTAAACGAGTGCGGGGCGATCCTGCCCGGATCCAACCCGGCCTCCTTTGCCGTCTTCGCCAATACCTGGCGGAATTGAAAAACCGAGAGGGCCGAACCGTCCTCATGTATCAGGAGCAGTTGCCCTCCCGCCGGCCTCACCTTCAGGTATTGCTCCAAGCATGCCACTGGGCAGCAATCCTCAAAGTCTTGACGTTCAAGGGGCAGCCATGCCCCCACCCCCTCCTGGTCCGTCTTGGACCTGGGTATGAACAACAGGAGCCCCTCGTGCGTCAAACGGACATGCTCCAACTGCACTCCACCTCGACCTTTCTCCTTTGCAGACGCCACAAGCTCCCCCACCCTGAGGGCTCCCGCAAACGCCAACGCAAATGCCGTTCGGAAAAGAAGCTGCTCGTACTTGGATGTGCAAACCTTTGCCACACCATTCGCTAACGCCTGCAATCTCTCCCGTGTAATGGGCTCTCTCCGATCTTTCTGACGGGGGGCCAACCTGCCCCACCCCTTCAACACCTTCCTTACTAGGAAGGTTCCGGAGTGGTCCACAAAGCCAAGCGCCTTGTTAAAGAAGGCCAGAGCCGATAGCCTACTACTCGCGCCGGCCTTACTGACCCCTTCTTTCCGTAGTAAAGCCAACCATTCCAACACCAGCACCCTAGAAGCCCTTTGTACCTGTACACCTCCGCGTTGACAGAACGCCTCCCAGCAGTCCCAGTGACTCTTATATGTTGACCATGTCCTTGGCGCCAAGGATGCCTTCACCAAAGCTAGGATGCTCATCCAACCTTCACCAGCTGCCAAAGAGAAGATGGGCATGTTAACCCCTCCTCTGCCGCCATGGGTGCCGCTGCCCTAAACTGCTCCCATTTAAATCGAGAGAGTGCATCTGCAATAATGTTCTGCACTCCCGGGACGTGTTTGGCGGTAAAATGTATATTGCACTGCAAGCATCGCAACACCAAGTGACGCAAGCAACACACAACCGCTGGCGATGACGCGGACAGCCTGTTAATGGCGTACACCACACTCATGTTGTCCGTCCAGAACACCACCGATTTATTAGCCAGTCTATCCCCCCAAATCTCCACAGCAACCACTATCGGGAATAGCTCCAACAGCGTCAAGTTTTTGGTGAGACCTGCATCTATCCAGCCCCTCGGCCATGGAGCCGCACTCCATTCTCCGTCCAGGTACGCACCGTACCCGAAACCCCCCGCTGCGTCCGTGTACAAGTTTAATGCCTTGTTGGGTACTTTCCTACCCCTCCATAGGCACACACCATTAAAATTCATTAGGAATTTTTCCCATATTTCCAGGTCCTCCCTCACATCCTCAGTAATGCTCGTCCATTTTGCTAGACCGGTAGGGCCCTTCAAAAGTCCCTCCAATCGACGGTTAAAGGCTCTTCCCATCGGGATGACCCTACCCGCAAAATTCAGGAGGCCCAGCAGCGCCTGCACCTCTTTTATCGCAACCTTGCTGGACCCCTTAATCCTTCGGACCGCTCCAAGCATCCGGACAACCTTGTCCATGGGCAGCCTACATTCCGCCTGCACTGTATCTATTTCGATACCTAGAAATGTGAGGCATGTACACGGCCCCTGCGTTTTGTCGTCCGCGAGCGGCACTCCAAAACGCGACATCATATCCTGCATAACCTCCATGAGCTGTTCACACTCCGTGGAACCAGCTTTCCCTACCAACAAGAAATCGTCCAAGTAGTGGGCCACCGCTCCCCCACTTGACGCCTTGTACACTACCCAATGCAGGAAAGAACTAAAACACTCAAACAAGGAACAGGACAATGAGCAGCCCATCGGCAAACATCTGTCCACATAATATTCCCCTTCGAACTTCATGCCCATTAGTCTGAAAGCCGAAGGGTGCAGTGGCAGCAGGCGGAAAGCCGACTCAATGTCTAGCTTCGCCAGCAATGCCCCCGGACCGCATGCCCTGACCACGTCCAGCGCACGATCGAACGATTGATAGTGCACTGAACTCAGCTCTGGGTCAATAGCGTCGTTGACTGACGCCCCTTTTGGGAAAGAAAGGTGATGTATCAACCTGAACTTCCCTTCCTCTTTCTTGGGTACCACACCCAATGGGGAGATCACCAGATCCGCCATCGGGCATGTGGAGAATGGCCCCGATACCCTGCCCAGCGCCACCTCCTTTGCCAACTTTTCCCTAACCACGTGCGGGAATTCATAGGCCGTTTTCAAGTTCCTGTGCACTGAAGAACCCTCAACCCGACCCATGACCGGTATCCGGAAACCCCCTTCCAACCCCGACCTCAGCAGCTCAGCTGCCCCTGTGTCGGGGTAGTTCGCCAGCCATATCAGCATGGCCCTCAACCTAAGCGGAGTTGGTGCCCTTGACTGCAACTCCCGCCTTAGGCGTAATTCTGGGCTGTCCCTGGTCCTTTCGCTTTCCACAATCGGCGCCTGGGTGAGGCCCTGCACAGAACTTGCAGATGTGACGAAAGGAGCAGCTGCTCCCCCTGTCACACTGCTTATCCTGGTATTTCCAGCACTCCCTCCCTTTCCTGCCCAGCCGCGCCCCTAGGCGCTGCGGTGCCTGACGTGACGCCACTGGGGAGGGAGAACTGCCTTCCAATCCTAATTTGGACCACAAGTGCATATCCTGTGTTCCAAAATGCAGCAGAGGGTTACCTACCATCTTTCTCCTAAAGGCCATGTCGTATTCACGCCATGCGCCTTCCTTGAATCTCGTACGGACATCCTCTATGGTATCCTGGTACTTAAACAGGTTATGCCCCTGCAGCGGCCACCTGTCGACATAGCACGCAGCCAGTACACGGAAGCATTTAAGCCATTCCTCGTACGTCTCCGGCCTACGTACTTTCTTTGGGCCCGAGCCATCAGCCGCCCTTTCTTTGGCTCTAAACGCGTCCAGAGAGAGCTCGAATACGTTAACGTATTTTCCCTCTTGAATCTTTTTAACGACCTTCGCTTTCAAATGGCCATATAGCGAGTGGACCAAACACGGGTAAGTGTCACCCTGTGCAGCCACTTTGCGAGGCACTGGTCCCACTGGCGTAACAGCGCCCCCTAAAGCTTGCGTTCCCTGTAGCTCAAGTGACTGGGACGTAGCGCCCGCCTTGTCCTTCGCTCTAGCAGACGCCATCTTCTTTATCCACCTAAACATCCTGCGCTGACCCTTCCCCACTAACCCAAGATCCTCCCCGCTATCGGATCCTGACCCACTTGTGGAAGACCCCGTGTCAGTGTGTATAATGTCTGGTGCGTGGCACTCACCCTCGCCTGGTATCCCTGCTGGCGAAGGAGTCGCTGGACCCGCAGCACTCTGGATGCCACTAGTACCTGCCACTGCCATGGCGCTGCTCGTGCTTGCTGCCATCTCTGCTGTGCTTGATGGAACCTGTTGAGACAGAACAACTTGGGGGGTACTCCGGTCTGAGAGAGGGGCAACAGTTGAAACACCCTCTCTCCCCTGCCCCTGACTCCCCCCAGCTGACATACCCAGAACATTAGCCACAGCATCCCTGATAATCGCTTCCTGCGCCGCCCCCTCCCGGGCGTGACCACTAAACCCAGGCAGGGGCCTCGCAGCCTCTCTCGCATGCAACGCTGCCTCCACAGCTCTCCTGATCATATCCTCATTCACACCACCATGAGACTGGCCCCCTCTATGCATCTGCGCCCTCTCATACTGCGCATCATTTGTCGCCTCACACGGTCTCACAAATCCCCCAGCCCTAAACTGAGAAACTCCCTCATAGGCATGCGTTATCCCCGCATGTGCCCACCCCATGTGTGGTTCATATCTCCGTCCAGTCTCCAATCTACCATATGGCCCCTCAGGCCCTTCGGTCTCTGATATTGCATCCACACCTGCATACCTTAGGTTCATGCCACCCCTCATGCGATCTTGTCCCAATGTGTCCCCTATACCTGTACTCCGTACCGATGCACACCTCTCATTCACCACAACCACAGGCCTCTGTCCGACACTGCCTCTATCCGAAGCCACAACCTGATCACTCGTGCTAGGCCGCACTGTAGGCCTCCCAACTGAACACACCGCTCCGCCTGCCACACCAGATGAGCCCCTCTGAGGACCGTGGTCAACCGCCATGCGCGCATGCGCGCCATCAACATGCATACCCACGTGGGACCCAACTGCGCCACATGCTCTCCTGCCCGCATCCGGACCCCCAGCCATCCCCATGCCAGGTAAGTGGGCCCCGCTGCTCCCTGCCTGTCCTCCTGATACCCCGCTCGCTAACCGGAGTCCCCCCAAGTTACCTTCGGGGCTCCGGTCACGCGAGGCACTCCTCACTCTCCCGCGTCCTCCCTCCGAATGGCGACCGCGATCCTCCTCCTCCTCAGAACTCTCGGAGGAGATCTCGCGGGAACCGCCAACCGGAGGGCCAGACTCCGCTGCGCACTCTGCCATGTGGCTGTGCTGTGGGCCTGCTCCTGTACCACCGCCGGCCCCAGCGACAGCCACGCCAAGGCCCTGATCCCCATGGGGCAACCCCCCCGACAAAGGACTGGGCCCAGGCCAAAACTGCCGCCAAGGCCGCCGGCGGCAAGGCCGCAAACTGCCCGGCCAGGCCGGCCCCAGCATCCGCTGGGGCAACCGGACCAGACAAATTCCCCTGGCCCCCCTCTGTTCCCCCCACCGCTGACACCTCCCCGCTTGCCTGCGGGCCTTGATTGGGGGCTACCCTATGAACCCCACTGGTCTGAGCCTTCCCTCCGGCACCTTTAGGCCGTGAGCTACCCCCTGCCTTGCCCTTTCCTTTATTAAAACTCCTAGCAGGTGGGGATTTTTGGGGTGTGGGGGGTACCACATCTTCTGACTCCGGCTCCTGTCTGTGCCTTGCAGGTCCTTTCTTTCTTGCAGCCATCTCCACCACCTCCCTGTAACGCTTGGGAGGCACAGATTTTCTCCTGGATCTCTCCATGTTTTACTTCAAGAACCTTCAGACAACTTCAGAAACCTTCTCCTTGAAGTCTGGAAACCGAAAGAGGCTGATCTCACTGTTGCAGGACCCTATAAAGGTAAGAAAACAGACACCTCCTTCCCCTTTGCAACATTGTAACAACACATTTAGCATTACTCCAGACTTCAAGTTGGTAAACCCTTAATTTTGTTACAGGCCCACTAGAGGGCCCTCCACTACCAAAATCACTGGCAGTAGCATAGCTGTACTTTTTTGCTAGTTAATTTAGTTAATTAATTTAGTTAATTTAATTTAATTTTCAGAGCCATTAACCCCTAGCTTGCCAGTGATCGCTATAAATCACTGGCAGTTGCATAGCTGTACTTTTTTGCTGTCCGTGCATTTTTTTAGGGGTTAATTTTGTTGTTGTAATTTTTTAAAAACCCAAAGGCTCTTTTCAGAAACATTTAGTTAATTTAATTTAATTTTCAGAGCCATTAACCTCTAGCTTGCCAGTGATCGCTATAAATCACTGGCAGTAGCATAGCTGTACATTTTTGCTAGTTAATTTAGTTAATTAATTTAGTTAATTTAATTTTTTTTAGTAATTGTTTTCTGTGACAGATACAAAAATGTCACAGAAAAGATATAGTGCTGAGGAGGCGTATGCCATCCTTGCGTCAGAGTCAGATGCCTCTATTTCTGACTCAGACCCCAATTTTGACCCTGCCATGTGCTCAGATACATCACTAGATGCAGTCTCAACTGATAGTGATGTATCTGTGGCTGCTAGCCCCCCTGCCAGCCCCCCTGCTAGCCCCCCTGCCAGAAGGAGGCGTGTTGCTGCCATTGCTGCTGAAGAGTGGGTAACGCCTCATCTCCAGAGGCCAGATATCCCACCCTTCACAGCAAATGCTGGCATAAATATAGATGTGGCAGGTTTTAGCCCCCAGCAGTTTCTGGAAGTGTTTCTGGGCGATGATATATTGGGGAACATTGTCTCCCAAACTAATTTATATGCCCATCAGTTCCGTGCTGCAAAGCCTGGAACATATTTGGCAAAGCAGCAATGGGCCCCCATCAATGTGCCAGAATTCAAAAAATTCTGGGCATTGACTATGCTGATGGGCATCATAAAGAAACCCTCCATTCGCTCCTACTGGAGTACTAGCCCCATCTGCTCTACCCCCATTTTCTCCCAGACTATGTCGAGGAAGAGGTATGAAATGATTCTGCATTTCATGCACTTCAGCGACAACAGCCTGTGCCCCCTAGGGAGCATCCCCAATTTGACAGGCTGTATAAAATCCGCCCCCTGATAACCCACTTTTCTGCCAGGTTTGCAGAGGCTTATACACCTGGAAGGAATATATGCGTTGATGAATCCCTAATGAAGTATAAGGGAAGGCTGGGATTCAAGCAGTATATTCCTTCCAAACGCTCCAGATATGGGGTAAAGGTGTATAAGCTCTGTGACAGCGAGACTGGGTATACTCAGGCCTTCCGGGTGTATGAGGGAAAGGATAGCCACCTTGACCCTCCAGGTTGCCCAGAACATATGGGAACCACTGGCAAGATTGTCTGGGACCTGATATTACCCCTAATGAACAAAGGGTATCACTTGTACTTAGACAATTTTTATACAAGTGTCCTTTTGTTCAAGCTACTGTATTGCTTTGATACAGTAGCTTGCGGTACAATTAAAAAGAACCGCGCAGGTTTCCCAGGACAGCTTGTACGCACCCGGCTACGAAGGGGGGAGACCTCAGCTCTGCGCCAAGAGGAGCTGTTGGCACTGAAGTACAGAGACAAGAAGGATGTATACCTTCTTACCACCATCCACACAGAGAGGACGGTGGCGGTTTCTGTACATGGCAGAGCTGAGATCATAAGGAAGCCAGTGTGCATCAAGTCTTATAACCGGCATATGGGTGGGGTTGATCTGGCTGATCAGCTGCTGCAGCCCTACCTAATTATGCGGAAGACAAGGGCCTGGTACAAAAAGGTTGCAATTTACCTAATGCAGATTGCAACCCACAACGCTTTTTTGTTGTTCAAAAAAGCAAACCCCAGAGTTAAAAAGACTTTTTTACAGTTTCAGCTCCAGATTATTACGGGGATTTTGTACCATGATGCACCTGCTCCCCGAGCGGTGATGGGAGAGAGCAGAGTTGGGGCTACCCAATTTATTTTTAAAATCCCCCCTACTGCCACAAAGCAGAAACCACAAAAAAAATGCAGAGTCTGTACCAAGAGGGGGAAGAGAAGGGACACCATATATTACTGTCCTGATTGCCCTGGACAGCCTGCACTCTGCATTGGGGACTGCTTCAAGCGGTACCATACAATGGTCAATTTTTAAAAAAATAAATACATTTGCTGTTACATATATATATATATTTTTTTGGTTATGTTTACAGTTAGATGTTTTTTTGTTTTTTTTTACTTTAACTGTGCCAGATTTTTACATTTCACTACTCTATTTTTTTCTAAAATTGGGCCTGTTTTTTTTTAACCAAAACCCCTGTCAAACCTATGCATGGGGGACATAGGTGTTCTCAGGGTGCCTTGCAGAAAACAACCTGAAGTATGTTTTTGTAATAACTTACAACAGTCTCTCCTAAATTATAGTCAAAAAGCAATGTGTCTGTAAAAATGAAAATTGAAAAATTACCACCATACACTTTCTCCAATTTTTTGGGCTAAAACAGTTGCTTCAAAGGCATCAAAGCACACCATATACAATACCTTGGGGTGTCAACATTTAAAAAATATACACTTTGAATGCAATAAATAAAAGTGGGGTATGCGATAGGCCCCAAACTAAAGATAGGCCTATCAGAAGAAATACTCTCATTTTTAATAACTAAAATCACAAGTCATAAAATTGTAACATAACCTTCCCAAAATCCTGGCAAACCTATGCATGGGGGGCATAGGTGTACTCAGGGTGCCTTGCAGAAAACAACCTGAAGTATTCTTTTGCAATAACTTACAACAATCTCTCCTAAATCATAGTAAAAAAGCAATGTGTCTGTAAAAATGAAAATTGAAAAATTACCACCATATACTTTCTCCAATTTTTTGGGCTAAAACGGTTGCTTCAAAGGCATCAAAGCACACCATATACAATACCTTGGGGTGTCAACATTTAAAAAATATACACTTTGAATGCAATAAATAAAAGTGGGGTACTAAAGATAGGCCTATCAGAAGAAATACTCTAATTTTTAATAACTAAAATCATGTAACATAACCTTCCCAAAATCCTGGCAAACCTATGCATGGGGGGCATAGGTGTACTCAGGGTGCCTTGCAGAAAACAACCTGAAGTATTCTTTTGCAATAACTTACAACAGTCTCTCCTAAATCATAGTAAAAAAGCAATGTGTCTGTAACAATGAAAATTGAAAAATTACCACCATATACTTTCTCCAATTTTTTGGGCTAAAACGGTTGCATCAAAGTCATCAAACCACTCCATGTATAATACCTTGGGGGGTCAACTTTTTAAATATAATCACATTTATGGAAAACAAATAAATTGGGGTATGTTAAAAGACCCCCAAAAAAGACAATAGGCAAAGAAAATATGTTAAATGTGAAAAAAAATCACAAACACATGTCAGACATTTGGCATTGCACCGCCCAAACAAGCCACCAAACCTATGCATAGGTGGTATCACTGAACTCAGGAGATGTTGGTGACCACATATTGGTGTCTTCTTTGGTAGTAACACATAACAGGAGCTGTGAATCCATGTCTAAAGTACAATGTATGTGAAAAATAACACAAAGAAATGAATGCCCAAGAGTTTGACAAAGACTAGTGGTTGAATTAGTGTATGGAAAGTGTTAAAACACCTGCATTTGAAATACCCTAGGATGTCTACTTTTCAAAAATATATGGTTTTATGGGGGTAAATTACATTGGCCGGCTTCAGAAATGTCTTAAATAGAACATGGGTGCATGGGATGTGAAAAGGGGAAGTGTAAAAAATGGAATGCGCTTCCTAAAAATAAGGCCTTCTAGCCCCCAGAGAACCCAACACACCTATACATGGGTGGTATCACTGTACTCAGGAGATGTTGTTGAACACATATTGAGGTGTTTTTTGGCAGTAACACATAACAGGAACTGGGAATCCATGCCTAAAGTACAATGTGTGTGAAAAATAACACAAAAAAATGACTACCCAAAAGTTTGACAAAGACTGGTGGTTAAATAAGTTCATGGAAAGTGTGAAAATACCAGCATTTCAAATACCCTAGGGGGTCTACTTCTCAAAAATATAAGGTTTGATGGGGGTAAATTCCATTGGCCAGCTTCAGAAATGTCCCTAATAGGACATGGGTGCATGATGACCGATGTGAAAATTCCAAGTTGAAAAACTGGAATGCGCTTCCTAAAATTAAGGCCTTTTAGCCCCCAGAGAACCCGACACACCTATACATGGGTGGTATCACTGTACTCAGGAGATGTTGTTGAACACATATTGAGGGTTTTTTTTTGGTAGTAACACATAACAGGAACTGAGAATCCATGCCTAAAGTACAATGTGTGTGAAAAATAACACAAAATAATGACTACCCAAAAGTTTGACAAAGACTGGTGGTTGAATTAGTGCATGGAAAGTGTTAAAATACAAGCATTTGAAATACCCTAGGGTGTCTACTTTTCAAAAATATATGGTTTGATGGGGGTAAATTCCATTGACCAGCTTCAGAAATGTCCCAAATAGGACATGGGTGCATGATGACCGATGTGAAAATTCCAAGTTGAAAAACTGGAATGCGCTTCCTAAAATTAAGGCCTTTTAGCCCCCAGAGAACCCGACACACCTATACATGGGTGGTATCACTGTACTCAGGAGATGTTGTTGAACACATATTGAGGGTTTTTTTGGTAGTAACACATAACAGGAACTGAGAATCCATGCCTAAAGTACAATGTGTTTGAAAAATAACACAAAATAATGACTACCCAAAAGTTTGACAAAGACTGGTGGTTGAATTAGTGCATGGAAAGTGTTAAAATACAAGCATTTGAAATACCCTAGGGTGTCTACGTTTCAAAAATATATGGTTTGATGGGGGTAAATTCCATTGACCAGCTTCAGAAATGTCCCAAAAAGGACATGGGTGCATGATGACCGATGTGAAAATTCCAAGTTGAAAAACTGGAATGCGCTTCCTAAAATTAAGGCCTTTTAGCCCCCAGAGAACCCGACACACCTATACATGGGTGGTATCACTGTACTCAGGAGATGTTGTTAAACACATATTGAGGTTTTTTTTGGTAGTAACACATAACAGGAACTGAGAATCCATGCCTAAAGTACAATGTGTGTGAAAAATAACACAAAATAATGACTACCCAAAAGTTTGACAAAGACTGGTGGTTGAATTAGTGCATGGAAAGTGTTAAAATACAAGCATTTGAAATACCCTAGGGTGTCTACTTTTCAAAAATATATGGTTTGATGGGGGTAAATTCCATTGACCAGCTTCAGAAATGTCCCAAATAGGACATGGGTGCATGATGACCGATGTGAAAATTCCAAGTTGAAAAACTGGAATGCGCTCCCTAAAAATAAGAGCTTTTAGCCCCCCGAGAACCCGACACACCTATACATGGGTGGTATCACTGTACCCAGGAGATGCTGCTGAAGACATATGAGGGTGTTATTTGGCAGTAACCCTTAATATTATCAGTAAATGTATTCTTAAATTGCTATTTTGTCAAAAAATCAAATTATTTTTTTTCCCCCCCAAACTTTGGCATAGATTGGTGGTAAAATGGTTGCATGAAAAAAGTCAAAATACCCCAAGTTTAATACCTTAGGTTGTCTTCATTTAAAAAATATATACATTTGAAGGGTTATTCAGGGATTCATGACAGATATTGGTGTTACAATGTAACTATCGCCAATTTTGAAAAAACATGGTTTTGAAATAGCAAAGTGCTACTTGTACTTATTGCCCTATAACTTGCAAAAAAAGCAAAGAACATGTAAACATTGGGTATTTATAAACTCAGGACAAAATTTAGAAACTGTTTAGCATTGGTATTTTATGGTGGTTGTAGATGTGTAAGAAATTTTGGGGCTCAAAGTTAGAAAAAGTGCATTTTTTTTCATTTTTTCCTCATATTTTATATTTTTTTTTATAGTAAATTATAAGATATGATGAAAATAATCATATCTTTAGAAAGTCCATTTAATGGCGAGAAAAACAGTATATAATATGTGTGGGTACAGTAAATGAGTAAGAGGAAAATTACAGTTAAACACAAACATCGCAGAAATGCAAAAATAGCCTTGGTCCCAGATGGTCAACAAATTGAAAAGTGGTCTGGTCACTAAGGGGTTAAAGGGACATGAAAGCCAAATTTTTTCTTTTGTGATTTAGAAAGAGCATGTCATTTTAAACAACTTTCTAATTTACTTCTATTACCTAATTTGCTTCATTCTCTTGATATCACTTGCTGAAAAGCATATCTAGATATGCTCAGTAGCTGCTGATTGGTTGCTGCACCTAGAGGCCTTGTGTGATTGGCTCACACATGTGCATTGCTATTTCTTCAACAAAGGATATCTAAAGAATTGAGCAAATTAGATAATAGAAGTAAATTGGAAAGTTGTTTAAAATTGCATGCCCTATCTGAATCATGAAAGTTTAATTTTGACTAGACTGCCCCTTTAACTTTCATGATTCAGGTATAGCTTGAAATTTTTAACATCATGTTGTTATATTATCTAGTTTGTTACTTTCTCTTGGTATCCTTTGTTGAAAACAATACCTAGATAGGCTCAGGAACAGCAATGCACCACTGGGAGCTAGCTGCTGATTAATGGCTGCCCCATATGTCTCTTGTCATTGATTCACCAGAGGTCTTCACCTAGTTTCCAGTAGT
Source organism: Bombina bombina (assembly GCF_027579735.1). Classification (NCBI taxonomy): domain Eukaryota; kingdom Metazoa; phylum Chordata; class Amphibia; order Anura; family Bombinatoridae; genus Bombina; species Bombina bombina. The sequence continues at coordinate 67,849 of NW_026512027.1, forward strand.
GCAGTGTTACTCCTTCAACAAAGGATACAAATGAAGAACTTTTATTAATGGAAGTACGTTGTTAAGTTGTTTATTGTTCTTTATAACAGTTACTTATTCTTTAGTTACCAAATACTTTCAGCTAAAGGTTTCAGGTTTTTAAAGGTACATTTTGTTCATTATTCAGATACAGCTAGATTACAAGTCTGTGCGTTCGTCTTTTAATGCTGAAAATATGATATTATCAGCCTTAAAACATCAACCCAGCCATTACGAGTCTTGTTGGTATAACTATACCGCAAGACTTTTAGCCTGTAACGCAACGTCAGTACCGCACTCTTAAAAATTACTTTTTTAATGGGATAGAACATACAATTAAAAAATTCAATTTACTTCTATTATCAAATTTTCTTCATTCTTATGTTATTCTTTGTTGAAGATATATCTAGATAGGGAACGTGCACTTGTCTGGTGCACTACATGACAGGAAATAGTGCTGCTATCTAGGGCTCAATTTATCAAGCCTTCTCCTGCTCATCATTCTTGTAAAACTGCTGCCATATAGTGATCCAGAATGGGCCAGCACCTAAGCATAATTCCCTCCTTTACAACAAAAGATACCAAGAGAACGAAGAAGATTTGATAATAGAAGTAAATTGTCCGAACCATGAAAAAACATGGGTTTCGTATCCCTTTAACCCTATTATGTGCCTTATATTGTTATTAAATCTAGATTATTACTTGAAGAATATTTGAAAATCGCAGTTTTAACTGCATGTCCACACCAAGAAGCAAATGAAAAGTCTGCCTTTCCCCTACGTGTAAATAATGTGTTTGTGTTATTTGAGACCACTGTCAGCACACATCAGACGTCACATGACATTGCACATACTGACAGGTCTGTTCATTCACTGGCTGATATAAAAGGTTACAGTAATGCACTCTCTGGCAGTTAGGGGGTTAAGAGGCTGTATCTGCTACAGTATGTGATGATACATAAGACTCATGCTCAGTATTAATGCTATGGCACATAATATGTAGAACGTTTTATACAACAATTCTGCAAGATCACAGGATCAGAAGCCAAGATGCAACAATTGTAATGTTTTAAAGACAATTATTTAGGTTGCTCTATAAATATTAATGTAAAATGTAGGGCAAAACCTGAGCTCATTTATCACTAAATGTATTGTGGGCGCTTTACTTTGTTCTACCTTGTCAACGCAATCTCCTTTCAGTCCTCTGGGACCTGCTCTACTTTATCTCATTACACACACGTGCACACATCACACACATACTCACCCACTAAAATACACGTGCACACATCACACACATACTCACCCACTAAAATACACGTGCACACATCACACACATACTCACCCACTAACACGCACGTGCACACATCACACACATACTCACCCACTAACACACACATGCACACATCATACACATACTCACCCACTAACACACGTGCACACATCACACACATACTCACCCACTAACACACACGTGCACACATCATACACATACTCACCCACTAACACACACGTGCACACATCATACACATACTCACCCACTAACACAAACGTGCACACATCACACACATACTCACACAGTAACACACACGTGCACACATCACACACATACTCACCCACTAACACACACGTGCACACATCACACACATACTCACACAGTAACACACACGTGCACACATCACACACATACTCACCCACTAACACACACGTGCACACATCATACACATACTCACCCACTAACACACACGTGCACACATCATACACATACTCACCCACTAACACACACGTGCACACATCATACACATACTCACCCACTAACACAAACGTGCACACATCACACACATACTCACACAGTAACACACACGTGCACACATCACACACATACTCACCCACTAACACACACGTACACACATCACACACATACTCACACAGTAACACACACGTGCACACATCACACACATACTCACCCACTAACACACACGTGCACACATCACACACATACTCACCCACTAACACACATGTGCACACATCATACACATACTCACCCACTAACACAAACGTGCACACATCACATAAGTAATTAAATGCCCTATCCTCCTGGCTTGCTGTAATAACTTACCAGTCATAAAACTGACTGACACATAACTTAACTTATAACTTAACTTTACCATAAATGACTTTGGTAATACATAACTTGAATAATGACACAAACACAGGGTGTGGGTATAAAGACCCGTAGGGTCCGCATTTATTATAGAACATAGGAACCGGCTGGAAGCAACTCAGCAAACCTTAAACCAGGTGGCGGCAATCTAGCTAGGAGAGTAAGTACCCCCCGCTAGGAAATTGGACCACGCCCGTGAATGCCTACACAAGCGGAGCTTAGCTGCACGCACAGACTTAGGGAGTTCTCGGCAACATCAAATGGGGGGAGGTGCCGCAGGCGCGCGCCTGCAGAGACTACCCTCCCCCTGGGCCAGCCGTCACTCTACCTCTAATGGCAAACCGGGGCGTGGTACAAACCGCCTAGCCAGGGTGTGATATTATAAAGCTCCAGACCAGTAGGACCAGGTGTGACTAGGCGCGTGTACATGCCACTACCTGGGGAGTCAAAAAATTAACGTCCTTGGGCTTAAGGAAGCGAGCCGCGTAGCCCTCGTCCTGCCTCAGACACCCTGCTGATAAAAACACCCTAGTGATGTCCAGCCTAAGTGATTGCCGCCTTACCAATGAAAGGGAGGGCGGGAGGGAAGCTGTGAAGACAAGCTGGAAAGAGGATTTGGGGCCTGTAGCTTGGCTTCTTAAAGGTGAGCCCTATCCCCACCCACACAAATGCAACATTGTTGCCACTTCCAGCAGCTCACTCCTAAGGGCCTTAATTCTTATGTTCGTTCTGGGCTATGCTGCCCTCCACTGTCTTAAGTAATTAAATGCCCTATCCTCCTGGCTTGCTGTAATAACTTACCAGTCATAAAACTGACTGACACATAACTTAACTTATAACTTAACTTTACCATAAATGACTTTGGTAATACATAACTTGAATAATGACACAAACACAGGGTGTGGGTATAAAGACCCGTAGGGTCCGCATTTATTATAGAACATAGGAACCGGCTGGAAGCAACTCAGCAAACCTTAAACCAGGTGGCGGCAATCTAGCTAGGAGAGTAAGTACCCCCCGCTAGGAAATTGGACCACGCCCGTGAATGCCTACACAAGCGGAGCTTAGCTGCACGCACAGACTTAGGGAGTTCTCGGCAACATCAAATGGGGGGAGGTGCCGCAGGCGCGCGCCTGCAGAGACTACCCTCCCCCTGGGCCAGCCGTCACTCTACCTCTAATGGCAAACCGGGGCGTGGTACAAACCGCCACAAGAGATAGCCCACAGGCACAGCTCTTGCCGCCACCCACATAGGTATAATAATATAGCACGCCTCAAATTAACCAGGAACAGGTCGATGCCCCTCTGAGGGAGGTGCACCCCATCCCTCCTGTAGAGGCTTCTCCCAGCCGTTGTGATGTTCCCATGTTCCACAACAAACCCTACTGACTGCGCTAGGACAAAATCCTAACCTCCCTGTTCAGTTTCTTTCTGACCTGAAAGGCCACCCTGTGGGCTGCACATGGCGCCACTCAATACTGGGGATGCTATTGGACCACCCCTTAACATTGGAACCCATGTCTGGAAAGTGTACAAATCAGACTGAATCACCCCACTGAGCAGTTTGCACGGCAGGAGCCCCATATCACTACCACATGCGTGAATGATCATAACTTGGGGTTTGTCCCACCTGTGCAATGCCCCGTGCAGCAACCCAGGCAGATCCTTCCAACTCAAACCCCTACGACCTAGCCATCTAACAGTGACCCAATGGGGGGGGGGGCCCAGTTGTTGCCCGTCAGGGCTCGCGACCGCTCTCAGCTCCGCCCAGTGAATGTAGGAGTGACCCGCGATCAGCAGTCTCAGTGGACCATCTCTTGGCCCTGTAAAGAAACAACAGTTAACTGGGAACATCGCAACATGAGAAAACAAACATTCATATTGTTAATGGCCTAACATACAACATGGATCTCTTAGACCTCCATCTCCCCAACGCCCTAATGTGGTCGGCAGACCAACACAAACCCGCGGCAGGGGTAGACGCTCCAACCCTGAAGGAGTGGGGGCAATGACCCTAGGGTCAAGGCCCGCTTTCCATGCTGCCCAGCTCAGGCCTCTCCTGCATTGAAATCTGGTCAACAGGGAACCGGCCTCGTGAACCAGAAATTGTAATGGACCCTCCGGATCACGTCCATATAGGTCCTAAGCAACCTGGCTGGGCAACAAAATGAGCCCACGTGGAGGGTTAAGACGTCCACCTCCTTTCCCTTCTTGGTCTGTCTTTGATCTGGAGAGGAAAATTAGATCAGATGACTCGTCGTTCTTGACATGAGGAGGCCTACAGACCCCTGGGCTTGAACCACCCTAAGTGCCCCGTGAAAAAACCAGCCCAAAGGCAGCGGAGAACGGGTACCCTTGTCATCATGAGAACCCACCACAGGCACGGTTCAACACAGGAACCAATCTCTTGATGGTAACGGGCTCCCTAACATCCCTTGCTCTGGGCACCATACGCCCCCCAGTCCCTCAACACCTGCCCGACCAGGAAGGTTCTTGAAGAGCCGAGAGGCCATAAATTTACAGAAGAAGGACACGGCAGTCAGCCGAGATCCGACTTACCCTCTAGAAAAACCCCATTACCTTTAAGCTCGTTGAACCGTCCCTAAAGACCCCATTGGACAACACCTCAAGATGGCCGACTCGTCCTATCACAGAAGGTGATCTATTTAGACCAATGCTTCACCTAAGCGGTCCAAGTAGAGAGGGCCAGCGAAGAACAGATCATGTCAATCAAAGATCACCCACCGGCGCTACCTGCCATAAATAATAGGAACAAACTACTCCGTTAATGTTCGCCTGAGGAGCCAACGCATAGAATGCTTTCCATTGAAACGAAAGAGCGCATCAGCAATTCTATTCTGTACACCGGGTGCAGACACTTCAGCACCAGCATGCGAGGGTACCGCACTACCGCGGGAGATCCCCACGAGAGCATGTTAACAGCAACATGACGCTCTTGTTATCCATCCAGAACACAACCTCCTGATCCCTTAGCTGCTCACGCAAAACCTCAAAGGCACTAATAATGGGGGGGGGGGAGCTCTAACAGGCTAAACTTCTTAACAAGCCCCTCAGAACCCATGACCGAGGCCATGGGACGGCACTCCAGTGACCGGACAAGAAGGCCCCCCACCCGTGAGACCCTGCCGCATCAGTAACAACTGAATTACCATGTTGGAAGGAACAAACTTCGACCATGAGCAGATCTCATTAAAAAATGGTTCCAGAATTGTCCCCATACTGCCAAGTCATCGACATTTCTGCCATTACACAAAACTCACTCGCTTGTGACCGCTCGCCGCACAACGCCCTCTGAGCCGCCGAATAAAATTTCTGCTTATAGGAATAATCCTACCGGCGAAATTCAGAAGAACCAACATGGTCTGGAGATCCTTCATGGAACCAACAAAGGACCCGATTTCCCGAACCTTACCAACCATACGGGCAATCATATCTTGTAGCAAAGGACACTGCATTAACGAAGAGTCAATCTTGATACCCAAAAAGGTAAGGCACGTGCAAAGGCACTGGGTCTAACCCTCCGCCAGAGGGACACCCATTCTGGCCAGCAAAAATCTAATCACTTTCATCAGGAAAGCACACACAGCGTATCCAGCATATCCAAACAGCTGGACATCGTCCAGGCAATGTGCCGGCCATCAAAAACAGCAATCACTGAGATGGCCCAGTGCAAGAAGCTCTGAAGGCTTCAAAATGAGCACATGATATAGAACAGCTCATAGGCAAGCTTTTGTCCACGAAATACTTGCCCTCACGCCAACATCCCAGAGTGTAAGGAGGAGGGATGAATGGGAAGCATCCGAAATGCTGATACCACAACCAGGTTTGCCCTCCATACCAGTGATAACGCGTCATCAAAGGACTGGTAGTAAACCGAACTGGCTCAGGGGAAATAGCGTTGCTGCCCGACCTCCCTCTAGGGAAGGTAAGGTGCTGGATGAGCCGGGACTTACCCGGCTCCTTCTTAGGAACAACGCCAAGAGGAGAGAGGAACCAATCCTCGAATCGTAATCTCCACAAATGAGCCAGCCCTGCGGCCCACAGCAATCTCCTTGTCCCTCTTTTCCTCGCAACGCTAGGAAATTAGTATGCCGATTTCGTAAACCCTATACCGCGAAGCTGAAGGGGATAATGAATCCCTGAAGGAGGCCGCCGCCTAGCAAGGCAGCCACCCTCCTATCCGAATTACGGCTACCAATTGCGGCTACCCTCAGTGGGGTGGCCACCCTTTCCGGCAGTGAAAGGTTTGAAACTGGAACTAGGCTGCTCTCGCGACCGGCCTGCATCGTGGGATCTGTTACACTCCAACTGGAGTGGCCACCCCGCGGTGCTTACTCACGTGGCAAAACACACGCCGGCCCTTTGGGGCAGAGCTTATTCTGGAACTGCGCAGGAAATACCTGTGGAACGCCGCTGAGAGCGCTAAGGTGCGCAATTGCCAGGGGACCCAGCAGAGACCTGCCCGGGCAAAAAAGGCTTTTTCGGGCCCGAACTATGCCCCTAACCACAAATCTACGTCGCCAAATTTAGGAGGGGATTACCAACCATCTATCGCTGAACGCGACGCCATAATCCCGCTATGCCCGTTCCCGAAACCGCTCGCAAACGGTTTAGATGGCATCTTGATATTTGAGGATATTCAGAGCCCGATCGGGAAGTTTAGCGATGTAACACCGCCATTTCTTCCCGGTGATAGACCTTGGCCGGAAGTTCAAACCTATGCCATATTTACCCTCTTGAATGCGTCTAACAAATTTGGACTTCAGATGCTCGAGAAGGCTTAATGAGGGCTGCTTGTGCTCGTCCCCATACATGGCCGTTGTAAGTCCATCTGTCGCCCCAGGGACAGCCACCCCCCGCTGCGCAGGAGGTGTCTGCAATGAACACAGGGTTCTAGCGAGAGAAACAAGGGGAGAGGGGGAGGACCCATGGCCTTACGCACCTTGACTACCCACGTCATCAATTTTATACATTCCCTTCTGCTCTTTAGCCTCCGACCCCAGGGACCTATCACTCACTCAGACCCAAAATCATCCGAAGATGAACTAAAGCCCCTATGCCCGAAAGATAAAATGGTCTCACCAGTTCCAAGAGGGGCGCTGTACTCTTCCTTGCCACGAACACCTGGACTGTACTGCATCGGCACCCAAGCATTCTGTGGCTCCATGAGATACACCACTTCTTGCGATTCCATGCTCTCCAGCTCCCAGGGGCGCTGCACGGCAAAGGATCCAAGGAGATTGAAGGTTACTCCCGGCTGTGCTCCTCCTTGGCCTGAAATGAGAAATGCAAGAGAGGAGTACCACGGGGAGAGGACAAGGACCCCCCCAGCCACAGTAGAATCTAGTCCCCCTCGCCCAGAACATTGCGCAATGCGCCACACACTGTTCCATACACTCAGACATGCCACTCTCTTGTGATGCAGACACTGCATTCGCCACTACACCTGACTAGAGAAGCCCTGTTCTGTGCTATCTCCATGCTGAGCAGAAACTAAGAGAAAAACATCTGGGCCCTTCCTGGCCGAAACGTTAATTGTTACCCCAAATGCATCCCACAGGGGAGGGGGTACCCCAGGTGAACTCCTGCGTGCCCTATGTGATGGGCCTCTCATGCACCGCAACATAACACGGCGTAATTCCTGCTAGGCCTCAATTGGCCACTAACAGTCAGGCCTTGCGCCACTGACTGACTGCAAAGAAAAGGCTGACTATCTAAACAATCTGTTGATAAACAAAGAAACCCCCAGTCAGGCCTGCGGCCTGCTCATAAATGCCCTTTCTCAGCGCCTGAAACCACAGCCTCTGGCCTGCAAATTCTCCCATGCTTTCCACATCATACTCCCCAGACATTGCAAGCAATTTATCTGCCAGCGAGCGCAGAGCCACTGAGCCTCGCTGCGCACCCCCCCCAGCGGGCCTCGTCCCCCCCCCCAGGCACTCCTCTCTTACCTGGGACCCCGGAGGAGGAGACGATCCCACCCGCTTGGCTACCGGATCTCAAATGGCGGTTCCGGAAGTGACGTCACCGGAAGTGACGTCACCGGAAGCGCCGAGACCGGAAGAGACACCGTCAATGATGGATGCCGCCGCCCGCATGGCCGAAGACTCGCCCGAAGCCATCCGACGACCAGGAGGAGGGGAAGAACCGCCGGAAGTCGCGACCGCTAAAGGGGGACCGCCGCCACAAGCCCTGCAAGAGCGCGACCGCTGCAGGCCTGGGCTTCGTGGACACCGTAACCGATGGCGGAGGTAAGTATGAATGCTCACACTCACTCCAGCCAACGATCCACCCTAGAGACGCGCATCAGGGGTATGTGGAAATGATTAAGGGGGGGGAAGAGGTTACCCGGCCCCCAGGCCCAACCACTAACTGACCGGGAGGGAGAGAGGGGGAAGATGGGCCTACCTGGGAAATAATCTATTAACTGGAGAGTGCCAGGTCAAACACCAATAGGGCACCCAGATCCCTCCCTGACTTCCCCATTCAATTACAGAGAAAAGGGGGGAAAGATCGGGGTACGACTCACCGGAGATGGTGGGACTCCGATCAGTAACTCCTCCAACACATCACTCTTCACAGGTGCTCTGGAAGACTTTGAAAAAACAGCCCATGTTGCAGCAGACTGCTTAACCAGAGAATGAAGATGCTGTGATCCTGCAAGCTGTGAAGACAAGCTGGAAAGAGGATTTGGGGCCTGTAGCTTGGCTTCTTAAAGGTGAGCCCTATCCCCACCCACACAAATGCAACATTGTTGCCACTTCCAGCAGCTCACTCCTAAGGGCCTTAATTCTTATGTTCGTTCTGGGCTATGCTGCCCTCCACTGTCTCACATACTCACCCACAAACACACACGTGCACACATCACTCACATACTCACCCACTAACACACACGTGCCCAGATCACACACATTCTTACACACTAACACACACATGTGCACACACGTGCACACATCACACACATACTCACCCACTAGCACACACGTGCACACATCACACACATACTCACCCACTAACACTCGTGTGCACACATCACACACATACTCACCCACTAACACACACGTGCACACATCACACACATACTCACCCACTAACACTCGTGTGCACACATCACACACATGCTCACCGACTAATATACACGTGCCCACATCACACACATTCTTACACACTAACACACACGTAAACACATACTCACACAGTAACACACACATCACACACATAATCACCCACTAACACACACATGCACACATCATACACATACTTACCCACTAACACACACGTGCACACATCACACACATACTCACCCACTAACACAGACGTGCACACATCACACACATACTCACCCACTAACACACACGTGCACACATCACACACATACTCACCCTCTAACACACATGTGCACACACCACACACATACTCACCCACAAACACACACGTGCACACATCACACACATACTCACACACTAACACACACATCACACACATACTCACCCACAAACACACACGTGCACACATCACACACATACTCACCCACTAACACACACGTGCACACATCAAACACATACTCACACAGTAACACACACATCACACACATACTCACCCACAAACACACACGTGCACACATCACACACATACTCACCCACTAACACTCGTGTGCACACATCACACACATACTCACCGACTAATACACACGTGCCCACATCACACACATTCTTACACACTAACACACACGTGCACATATCAAACACATACTCACACAGTAACACACACATCACACACATAATCACCCACTAACACACATCTGCACAAATCACACACATACTCACCCACTAACACACGTGCACACATCACACACATACTCGCCCACTAACACACGTGTGCACAAATCACACACATACTCACCCACTAACACACGTGCACACATCACACACATAACCACCCACTAACACAGACGTGCACACATCACACACATACTCACCCACTAACACTCGTGTGCACACATCACACACATACTCACCCACTAACACACACGTGCACACATCACACACTAACACTCGTGTGCACACATCACACACATGCTCAGCGACTAATATACACGTGCCCACATCACACACATTCTTACACACTAACACACACGTAAACACATACTCACACAGTAACACACACATCACACACATAATCACCCACTAACACACACATGCACACATCATACACATACTTACCCACTAACACACACGTGCACACATCACACACATACTCACCCACTAACACAGACGTGCACACATCACACACATACTCACCCACTAACACACACGTGCACACATCACACACATACTCACCCTCTAACACACATGTGCACACACCACACACATACTCACCCACAAACACACACGTGCACACATCACACACATACTCACACACTAACACACACATCACACACATACTCACCCACAAACACACACGTGCACACATCACACACATACTCACCCACTAACACACACGTGCACACATCAAACACATACTCACACAGTAACACACACATCACACACATACTCACCCACTAACACACGTGCACAAATCACACACATACTCACCCACTAACACAGACGTGCACACATCACACACATACTCACCCACTAACACAGACGTGCCCAGATCACACACATTCTTACACACTAACACACACATGTGCACACACGTGCACACATCACGCACATACTCACCCACTAACACACACGTGCACACATCACACACATACTCAACCTCTAACACACACGTGCACATATCACACACATACCCACTAACACACGTGTGCACACATCACACACATACTCGCCCAACAAACACACGTGTGCACAAATCACACACGTGCACACATCACACACATACTCACCCACTAAAACACACGTGCACACATCACACACATACTCACCCACTAACACACACATGTGCACACTGCACACATCACACACATACTCACCCACTAACACACGTGTGCACAAATCACACACATACTCACCCACTAACACACATGCACACATCACACACATACTCACCCACTAACACAGACGTGCACACATCACACACATACTCACCCACTAACACAGACGTGCACACATCACACACATACTCACCCACTAACACACGTGCACACATCACACACATACTCACCCACTAACACACACATGCACACATACACATACTCACCCACTAACACACGTGCACACATCACACACATACTCACTCACTAACACACACATGCACACATCATACACATACTCACCCACTAACACACACATGTGCACACTGCACACATCACACACATACTCACCCACTAACACACACGTGCACAAATCACACACATACACACCCACTAACACACGTGCACACATCACACACATACTCACCCACTAACACAGACGTGCATACATCACACACATACTCACCCACTAACACACGTGTGCACACATCACACACATACTCACCCTCTAACACACGTGCACACATCACACACATACTCACCCACTAACACACGTGCACACATCACACACATACTCACCCACTAACAAACACACACATCACACACATACTCACCCACTAACACTCGTGTGCACACATCACACACATGCTCACCGACTAATATACACGTGCCCACATCACACACATTCTTACACACTAACACACACGTAAACACATACTCACACAGTAACACACACATCACACACATAATCACCCACTAACACACACATGCACACATCATACACATACTCACCCACTAACACACACGTGCACACATCACACACATACTCACCCACTAACACAGACGTGCACACATCACACACATACTCACCCACTAACACACACGTGCACACATCACACACATACTCACCCTCTAACACACATGTGCACACACCACACACATACTCACCCACAAACACACACGTGCACACATCACACACATACTCACACACTAACACACACATCACACACATACTCACCCACAAACACACACGTGCACACATCACACACATACTCACCCACTAACACACACGTGCACACATCAAACACATACTCACACAGTAACACACACATCACACACATACTCACCCACAAACACACACGTGCACACATCACACACATACTCACCCACTAACACTCGTGTGCACACATCACACACATACTCACCGACTAATACACACGTGCCCACATCACACACATTCTTACACACTAACACACACGTGCACATATCAAACACATACTCACACAGTAACACACACATCACACACATAATCACCCACTAACACACATCTGCACAAATCACACACATACTCACCCACTAACACACGTGCACACATCACACACATACTCGCCCACTAACACACGTGTGCACAAATCACACACATACTCACCCACTAACACACGTGCACACATCACACACATAACCACCCACTAACACAGACGTGCACACATCACACACATACTCACCCACTAACACACACGTGCACATATCAAACACATACGCACCCACTAACACACACGTGCACACATCACACACATACCCACTAACACACGTGTGCACACATCACACACATACTCGCCCACTAACACACGTGTGCACAAATCACGCACATACTCACCCACTAACACACGTGCACACATCACACACATACTCACCCACTAACACAGACGTGCACACATCATAAACATACTCACCCACTAACACAGACGTGCACACATCATACACATACTCACCCACTAACACACGTGCACACATCACACACATACTCACCCACTAACACACACATCACACACATACTCACCCACTAACACACGTGCACACATCACACACATACTCACCCACTAACACACACGTGCACACATCACACACATACTCACCCACTAACACACACGTGCACACATCACACACATACTCACCCACTAACACACACATCACACACATACTCACCCTCTAACACACGTGCACACATCACACACATACTCACCCACTAACACACACATGCACACATAAACATACTCACCCACTAACACACGTGCACACATCACACACATACTCACCCACTAACACACACATGCACACATCATACACATACTCACCCACTAACACACGTGCACACATCACACACATACTCACCCACTAACACACACTCACACATCACACACATACTCACCCACTAACACACACGTGTGCACACATCATACACATACTCACCCACTAACACACACGTGCACACATCACACACATACTCACCCACTAACACACACGTGCACACATCACACACATACTCACCCACTAACACACACGTGCACACATCACACACACATACTCACCCACTAACACACACGTGCACACATCACACGCATACTCACCCACTAACACACACGTGCACACATCACACACATACTCACCCACTAACACACGTGCACACATCACACACATACTCACCCACTAACACACGTGTGCACACATCACACACATACTCACCCACTAACACACGTGTGCACAAATCCCAAACTTGCACACATCACACACATACTCACCCACTAACACACGTGCACACATCACACACAAACTCACTCACTAACACACACATGCACACATCATACACATACTCACCCACTAACACACATATGTGCACACTGCACACATCACACGCATACTCACCCACTAACACACGTGTGCACAAATCACACACATACTCACCCACTAACACACGTGCACACATCACA
>NW_026512028.1:0-28492 GCF_027579735.1 Bombina bombina
ATGTGAGTTTACTCCTTATATACATACCAATCTGTTTTGGATCAAACAATATTGGACCATGTGGCACTTCTGTCTTCTCTTGTTCTTGTCTTTTTTTTTATTTCTATTGTAATAATCAGAAATCGTGCATTTTCATCTATTTCGATTCCAGTTTTTTATAGTCAAGATTTTTATTTAATAAGTGTCAGAAGGCTGAGTTATTATTGGAAGTAGATTGGAAAAAGGGAGGATCTCAACTGCAGATAATATACTGTAGGAAACTTAGGGTTAAGTGTTTATACTTCAGTGTATTCCTTTGTTATTTGGTTACAGAAGATAATAAGAATAGTCCTGTAAGTCAGAGATATTTAGCAACATTCTAGTATGAGTACTGCATATAAGCGAATGAGGAAGGATTCATGAAACTCTCCTGTAACGATTAAGGTGCTATCTGTTTGTCTGAATTAACTCTCAGAGAATCCTGTGCAACAAGTAGCTGAGTACTGTTTTCGCTGACAGTTGTGTGAGAGTGCCGTGAAGCAGGATCACGTAGCAGAGTAAGTTCAGCTGCAGCAGTCAGCTGTGAGGATTCTCAACAGGGACAAGCAGATGACGTCAGCTGGGGGCAGAACAGCCTGAGACCGTTCAGTGTATTGATACACAATTTGCAGCATAACAAACTATTTTACCAACTGAGAAGTTTGATGTTGCAGGAATGAAGTCCTTTTGCTACGGTACTTGAACTTGCAATTCAGATGGTGTGAAGCAGGAATCTGTACAATGCGTTAGATGAGGGCACTCAGTGTTGTGAGTGACACAATGAACAGGCAGTGAATCCCGTTTCTCTTTGAGGTATTTGTAATCCTTAGGTGACAGAACTTGAATAAGATCAGTGTTCCAGCAGCACTACAGAGCTAACAACACAAATTAATTAGCAGGTGTTTGTAGGCTGGTGAAGGATTTATAGGGAAGTGTTAAAGGTATACACACCTATTCCACAGGAACCTGACATGTCCCCCCCTCAACGGGGCTGCACCGCAGCAGAAGGTCCAGGCCTATCAGGATTAGCACGGTGGAAGTGAGCGATCAACCTAGAAGCTTGAAGGTTAGTGCAAGGCTCTCAAGTATCCCTTCAGAGGTATAACCCTTCCACCTAATTAAATATTGCAATTTACCCGGAATATCCTCAAATCCAAGATTCAACTTATTTCATAGACTTCTTCTTCGGTCACAACTGATGGTTGCTGTAGATCACTACTGGAAAACCTGGGAGGAGTATACGGATTCAGTAGAGAGACGTTGAACGTCGGATATACTGTATCTGATAATCAGGAGGTAAAGCCAACGTGACAGCATTTTCGTTTACTACCTTGATTATCTGGTATGGCCCAATAAACAACTTTGAGAATTTCTTACAGGGAGTCTTCAGTCTCAGGTGTTTTGTCGATAGCCAAGCCTTATCTCCAATTTGGTAGGGTGGAGGTTTTCTTCTTCTGGTGTCGTAATAGTGCTTCTGCTGTTCATGAGCTAGTTTGATGTTATCTTTTATATAGGTATGAATCTCTGTTAAAGAGTTGGTCAAGTCATCAATTTGAGGAGAAGTAGTGTCTGAGTCAGGTAATAGCTGAAAAGTCGCATGGTAACCATAATTGGAGAAAAAGGGAGATGATTTAGTGGAGGCATTGTTTGAGTTGTTGTAGGCATATTCTGCCATAGGTATGTTATAATACCACTTATCTTGTTGGTAGGAGCAATAACACCTGATGTACTGCTCCAGCCATTGGTTCACACTTTCTGTCTGCCCATTAGTTTGGGGGTGGTAAGCTGTGCTGTATCGATGATTGATCTGAAGTACCTTGCAGAGTTGTTTCCAGAAGCGGGAGGTGAACTGTGTGCCTCTATCTGTCACTACAACGTTATGGCAGACCATGCAAATGTACAATATGACTTAGGAACAGTTCAGCTGTTTCAGCAGAGGTTGGTAATTTCTTGTAGGGTACAATTGGGCCATTTTAGTGAGTAGATCCACTACAACTAAGATGGTGTTGCAACCATTAGAGAGGGGTAGGTCAAAGATGAAGTCCATTGCTAAGGGCTTTCTGGAATTGGGAGAGGTGTTAATAACCCATATGGATGTTGTTTTTCAGATTTTGAAGTTATGCAGATTTGACAGGAGGATATATCATCTTTAACGGTTTGGTTGATCTTTGGCCACCAGTAGTTTCTTTTTATTAAATGTAATGTTTTATGAATTCCAGAATGGCCAGCGAGGGGAATCGTGATGAACACAAAGTATTTCATTTCTTCCTGAGGGAGGTATGTAGAGCTTGTTCTTGGAGTAATACAAGCCATCTGATTTAAGTTGAAGGTTCTCCTTAGGGTAAGACAAGTCATCTAATTGCATAGCACATAGAGAATCGTGACTAGTAATCATAGTTCCGATAAAATGGTTCGGAGATAATATGGAGTGAGGAGAGGATTCCAAGGGAGGTCGGTTTAAATTTCTGGGAGTGCATCTGCCTTTCCATTTTTTGACCCAGGTCTGTAGGTGATATGGAAATTGAACCTCGTGAAGTACAGGTTCCAACGTAGTTGGCGGGCAGATAAGGTTTTGCTTGATTGCAGATAATCTAAGTTCCGGTGGTCAGTGTAAACTAATTCAGGAATCTTAGTGCCTTCTAGTAAGTGACGCCAGTGTTTGAATGAGGATTTTATCACATGGAGTTCTTTCTCTCCAATGGGATAGTTCAGCTCAGGAGCTGTCATCAACCTAGAAAAGAAAGCAACGGGATAAAGGTTCGGTAGTAGATTTTCGTTGGGAGAGAATAGCACCTAAGGCATACTCCGAGGCATCTACCTCAAGGATGTACTGTAGCTCAGGATCTGGAAAACGGAGTATGGGAGCTGAAACAATGGAATGCTTTAAAAAGGCAAAGGCTTTGTCGGCATTGGAATTCCAAATGAAGGGAGGTTTGTGAACCGATAAGGCCGCAGAGCGGTCTGGCAATGATAGAAAATCCTTTTATAAACTTGCAATAGAAGTTCGCAAATCCTAAGAAGCATTGTACATCCTTTTTGCTTTTAGGTACAGGCCAGTTATTTATGGCATCAACCTTATTGTCTTCCATCTTTATCCCAGATGATGATATGTGATAACCCAGGAAAGTGATTTCCGAGGCGTGAAAGACACATTTCTCAGGCTTGGCAAATAACTTGTGGGTCCTTAGTCATCCAAGAACCATCGAACATGTTTCTGTGGTCTTCAATGTTATCAGAATATATCAAGATGTCGTCCAAATACACCACCATACATACGTCCAAAAGATCTCTAAAGATGTCATTAATCAAGTATTGAAACGTAGCTGGGGCATTACAGAGCCTGAACGGCATCACATACATTCGTATAAGCCATACCGTGTTCTGAACGCAGTGAGCCATTCGTCGCCCTCTCTGATTCTGATTAAATTGTAGGCTCCTCTCAGGTCGAGTTTGGTGTATATCTTTGCATTTCTTAGTCGTTCCACTAGTTCCGGTATTAGGGATAATGGGTACCTGTTTTTTACTGTTCGTTTATTGAGCTCACTGTAGTCGATTATGGGTCTAAGTGATTTATCCTTGTTCCTCACAAAGAAGATGCCAGCACCAGCTGGTGAGGTAGATAGCCTGATGAATCCCTTTTTAAGATTCTCTTCAATGTAGGTTTTCAGATACTCAAGTTCTGGTTGTGACAATGGATATATGTGTCCCACTGGTATAGATGAGCCTGGTAACAGTTCTATCGGACAATCGTATATTCGATGTGGTGGGAGCGACTCAGCTTCCTTTTTGCTGAAGACATCAGTGAAATTGTGATATTCATCAGGTAGAGAGATTTCAGTAACCTGCATAAGTATACACTATATGTGTAGAAAACGTGTTGTGGCAATAGGAGGAATTGAAATCCAGCTGCAGAGTCTCCCAATGTATGGTAGGCTGATGTATTGAAGCCAAGACAGGCCTAAAACGACAGGAAACAGAGGTGAGGGTATGACATCAAATGAGATGAATTCTACATGGCCTGTGGCTGTGGTAACCTTTATGGGCACGGTTTGGTGAGTGATGGGACCTGTGTGAACAAAAGAACCATAAATAACTGATAGAAACAGGTTTTGCTTTCAAGACAAGTGGAATTTTATTTTTCTTAATTAATACAGCGTCAAGAAAATTAGAATACGCTCCTGAATCCACAATGGCTCAGTATGGAGTACTTGATGATCCCACTGTAGAGAAAGAGATATGGTACAGTAAGCTGCATTAGTGACCTTACTAGCAAAACAACCAGTTAATAATTGACACTTACTCTTCTTTTGTCGTTGGAGCAAAGGACAGTTCTTCACAAAATGAGAGGGTGATGCGCAATACATACAAAGGTTTTTTTGTTTTCTTTGAATCCTTTCGTCTGGGTGTAAGGGTCCCTTCGTAAAACCCAATTCCATAGGGACAGGTATATCTTTAGATGGTGAAGTAGAAGCTTGAGAAGAATAGTATCTGGTTGAAGAGTCAGGTTGTTGGCGTTCAGCACGCCTCTCTCTGAGACGTCGGTCAATTTGGATAGATACATTTATCAACCCCTCTAAGGTTCTTGGTAGCTCTATACGTGCCAATTCGTCCTTGAGAGGTTCGGATAACCCGAGCCTGTACTGATTTCGTAGGGCATCCTCACTCTATTCAGCATCAGTTATGTAAAGCTTGAACTCTGTTACATATTCTTCTACAGGCCGTCTGCCTTGTTTTAGTGCCCTCATTTTAGCCTCTGCGGAGAGCTATTTTTGAGTATCTTCATATAACATGCTCATTTGATCGAAGAAATCTGTGAGTGAGCCTAGTATTGGATCGTCTTTCTCAAATAATAAGTCAGCCCATGTCCTGGGTTCTGCTCTTAAGAAGGATATAACAGTCATGACTTTTATTCTTTCATTATAAAACGTCTTGGGTTTCATTTGGAACAGAAGATTGCATGCATTTTTAAACTGCCTGAAAGATGACCTTTCTCCATAGAATTTTTCAGGTAAACATACCTGTGGTCCAGGTGTTGTATCTTTAATCATTGTTTTAAACTGTCATTCTGTATCTGCAATTCTCTTAAACCCTGAGACAACTGCTCCACACGCTGGGTTAGATTATAGACAACAGTAGGTATATCTGCTGGATCCATAATTATGGCTAATTAATATGTCAGAAGGCTGAGTTGTTATTAATGGAAGTAGATTGGAAAAAGGGAGGATCTCAACTGCAGATAATATATAGTAGGAAGCTTAGGGTTAAGTGTTATACTTCAGTGTATTCCTTTGTTATTTGGTTACAGGAGATAATAAGAGAATAGTCCTGTAAGTCAGAGATATTTAGCAACGTTCTTGTATGAGTACTGCATATAAGCAAATGAGGAAGGATTCATGAAACTCTCCTGTAACGATTAAGGTGCTATCTGTTTGTCTGAATTAACTTTCAGAGAATCCTGTGCAACAAGTAGCTGAGTACTGTTTTCGCTGACAAGTTGTGTGAGAGTGCCGTGAAGCAGGATCACTTAGCAGAGGAAGTTCAGGCTGCAGAAGTCAGCTGTGAGGATTCCCAACAGGGACAAGCAGATGTCGTCAGCTGGGGGCGGAACAGCCTGAGAACGTTAAGTGTATTGATACACAATTTGCAGCGTAACAAACTATTATACCAACTGAGAAGTTTGATGTTGCAGGAATGAAGTCCTTTTGCTTACCGGTACGTGAACTTGCAATTCAGATGGTGTGAAGCAGGAATCTGTACAATGCGTTAGATGAGGGCACTCAGTGTTGCGAGTGACACGATGAAACAGGCAGTGAATTCCGTTTCTCTTTGAGGTCTTTGTAATCCTTAGGTGACAGAACTTGAATAAGATCAGAGTTCCATTAGGTTTAGAATAAGAACTTGTAGTTTTTTCCAATAAGGCAGGCAATAGCCAGAGAGGCAAACAGCTTGCTGCATTTTCCAGCAGCACTACAGAGCTAACAACACAAAATTAATTACAGGTGTTGTAGGGTTGGTGAAGGATTTATAGGGAAGTGTTAAAGGTATACACACCTATTCCACAGGAACCTGACAATAAGCTAGCCACTCCCTTTTTCCTTTCAGTACATGGTGTAGCCACTTTTCTTTTACCCAGTTGACTTTAGTTTAGCTAATTCTATTGAGGATAATCTTTCTTCTTGGAGGAAGGCGATATCAGTATTTAATTTTCTCCAACATTGGTGTGTCCGGTCCACGGCGTCATCCTTACTTGTGGGATATCTCTTCCCCAACAGGAAATGGCAAAGAGTCCCAGCAAAGCTGGCCATATAGTCCCTCCTAGGCTCCGCCCACCCCAGTCATTCTCTTTGCCGTTGCACAGGCAACATCTCCACGGAGATGGTTAAGAGTTTTTTGGTGTTTAAATGTAGTTTTTATTCTTCTATCAAGTGTTTGTTATTTTAAAATAGTGCTGGTATGTACTATTTACTCTGAAACAGAAAAGGATGAAGATTTCTGTTTGTGAGAGGAAGATGATTTTAGCAGACAGTAACTAAAATCGATTGCTGTTTCCACATAGGACTGTTGAGATGAAGTAACTTCAGTTGGGGGAAGCAGTTAGCAGACTTTTCTGCTTAAGGTATGACTAGCCATATTTCTAACAAGACGATGTAATGCTGGAAGGCTGTCATTTCATGGGGACCGGTAAGCCATTTTCTTAGTCAAACAAACAGAATAAAGGGCTTATTATGGGCTAAAAAACTGGTAGACATTTTTATGGGCTAAATCAATTGCTTTATTTGGGCATTTTATTCATATTTATGCTGACAATTTGCATTTATAAACTTGGGGAACGTTTATTAAACGGCAGGCACTGTGTTAGACACCTTTTCCAGTCAGGGGGCCTTACTAGTTGTAGACTGAGCCTCATTTTCATGCCATTACTGCGCAGTTGTTTTTTGAGAGCAGGGCATGCAGATGCATGTGTGAGGATCTAAAAATTGCTGAAAAGCTTTTGGTAATTTTTGAACAATTCCTTCATATTTTTTCACATATTCAGTAATAAGTGTTTTCTGTTTAAAATTTAAAGAGACAGTAACGGTTTTGTTTTAAAACTTTTTTTGTGCTTTGTTGACAAGTTTAAGCCTGTTTAACATGTCTGTACCTTCAGATAAGCTATGTTCTATATGTATGAAAGCCAGTGTGTCTCCCCATTTAAATTTATGTGATAATTGTGCCATAGCGTCCAAACAAAGTAAGGACAGTACTGCCACAGATAATGAAATTGCCCAAGATGATTCCTCAGATGAGGGGAGTAAACATGATACTACATCATCTCCTACTGTGTCTACACCAGTTTTGCCCACGCAGGAGGCCCCTAGTACATCTAGTGCACCAATCCTTATTACCATGCAACAATTAACGGCTGTAATGGATAACTCCATAGCAAATATTTTATCCAAAATGCCTACTTATCAAAGAAAGAGCGATTGCTCTGTTTTAAACACTGAAGAGCAGGAGGGCGCTGATGATAATTGTTCTGTCATACCCTCACACCAATCTGAAGGGGCCATGAGGGAGGTTTTGTCAGATGGAGAAATTTCAGATTCAGGAAAAATTTCTCAACAAGCTGAACCTGATGTTGTGACATTTAAATTTAAATTAGAACATCTCCGCGCACTGCTTAAGGAGGTGTTATCTACTCTGGATGATTGTGACAACTTGGTCATTCCAGAGAAATTATGCAAGATGGACAAGTTCCTAGAGGTTCCGGTGCACCCCGACGCTTTTCCTATACCCAAGCGGGTGGCGGACATAGTAAATAAGGAGTGGGAAAAGCCCGGCATACCTTTTGTTCCCCCCCTATATTTAAGAAATTATTTCCTATGGTCGACCCCAGAAAGGACTTATGGCAGACAGTCCCTAAGGTCGAGGGGGCAGTTTCTACTCTAAACAAACGCACTACTATTCCTATCGAAGATAGTTGTACTTTCAAAGATCCTATGGATAAAAAATTGGAGGGTTTGCTTAAAAAGATTTTTATACAGCAAGGTTACCTTCTACAACCCATTTCGTGCATTGTTCCTGTCACTACAGCAGCGTGGTTCTGGTTCGAGGAACTAGAAAAGTCGCTCAGTAGAGAGACTCCATATGAGGAGGTTATGGAGTTCACGCACTTAAATTGGCTAACTCTTTTATTTTAGATGCCGCTTTGCAATTAGCTAGATTAGCGGCGAAAAATTCAGGGTTTGCTATCGTGGCGCGCAGAGCGCTTTGGCTAAAGTCTTGGTCAGCGGATGTGTCATCCAAGACAAAATTGCTTAACATCCCTTTCAAAGGTAAAACTCTATTTGGACCAGAATTGAAAGAGATTATTTCAGACATCACTGGGGGAAAGGGCCACACCCTTCCACAAGATAGGTCTTTCAAGGCTAAAAATAAGTCTAATTTTCGTTCCTTTCGCAACTTCAGGAACGGACCGGCCTCTAATTCTGCATCCTCTAAGCAAGAGGGTAATGCCTCACAACCCAAACCAGCCTGGAAACCGATGCAAGGCTGGAACAAGGGTAAGCAGGCCAAGAAGCCTGCCGCTGCTAACAAAACAGCATGAAGGAGTAGCCCCCGATCCGGGACCGGATCTAGTGGGGGCAGACTCTCTCTCTCTTTGCTCAGGCTTGGGCAAGAGATGTTCAGGATCCCTGGGCGCTAGAAATCGTTTCTCAGGGTTATCTCCTGGAATTCAAGGAACTACCCCCAAGGGGAAGGTTCCACATGTCTCACTTATCCTCAAACCAAATAAAGAGACAGGCGTTCTTACATTGTGTAGAAGACCTGTTAAAGATGGAGTGATACACCCAGTTCCAATAAAGGAACAAAGAATGGGATTTTATTCCAATCTGTTCGTAGTTCCCAAAAAAGAGGGACTTTCAGACCAATTTTGGATTTGAAGATCCTAAACAAATTTCTCAGGGTACCATCGTTCAAGATGGAAACCATTCGAACGATTCTACCCACTATCCAGGAAAGTCAATTTATGACTACCGTGGATCTAAAGGATGCGTACCTACATATTCCTATCCACAAAGAAACATCATCAGTTCCTAAGGTTCGCTTTTCTGGACAAGCATTACCAGTTTGTGGCCCTCCCATTCGGGTTAGCCACTGCTCCAAGGATTTTCACAAAGGTGCTAGGGTCCCTTCTAGCGGTTCTAAGACCGAGGGGCATTGCAGTAGTACCTTACTTGGACGACATTCTAATACAAGCGTCGTCCCTGTCAAAGGCAAAGGCTCATACAGACATCGTTCTGGCCTTTCTCAGATCACACGGATGGAAGGTGAACATAGAAAAAAGTTCTCTGTCTCCGTCGACAAGAGTTCCCTTCTTGGGAACAATAATAGATTCCTTAGAAATGAGGATTTTTCTGACAGAAGTCAGAAAATCAAAACTTCTAAGCTCTTGTCAAGCTCTTCAGTTGTTCCTCGTCCTTCCATAGCGCAGTGCATGGAAGTAGTAGGGTTGATGGTTGCAGCAATGGACATAGTTCCTTTTGCACGAATTCATCTAAGACCATTACAACTGTGCATGCTCAATCAGTGGAATGGGGACTATACAGACTTGTCTCCAGTGATTCAAGTAGATCAGAAGACCAGAGATTCACTCCGTTGGTGGCTGACCCTGGACCATCTCTCCCAGGGAATGAGCTTCCGCAGACCAGAGTGGGTCATTGTCACGACCAACGCCAGTCTAGTGGGCTGGGGCGCGGTCTGGGAATCCTTGAAAGCTCAGGGTCTATGGTCTCGGGAAGAGTCTCTTCTCCCGATAAACATTCTGGAACTGAGAGCGATATTCAATGCTCTCAGGGCTTGGCCTCAACTAGCAAAGGCCAGATTCATAAGGTTCCAATCAGACAACATGACGACCGTTGCGTATATCAATCATCAGGGGGGAACAAGGAGTTCCCTGGCGATGAAAGAAGTGACCAAAATAATTCAATGGGCGGAGGATCACTCCTGCCACCTGTCTGCGATCCACATCCCAGGTGTGGAAAACTGTGAGGCGGATTTTCTGAGTCATCAGACATTCCATCTGGGGGAGTGGGAACTCCACCCGAGGATCTTTGCCCAAATAACCCAATTATGGGGCATTCCAGACATGGATCTGATGGCGTCTCGTCAGAAATTCAAGGTTCCTTGCTACGGGTCCAGATCCAGGGATCCCAAGGCGACTCTAGTAGATGCACTAGTAGCACTTGGACCTTCAACCTAGCTTATGTATTTCCACCGTTTCCTCTCATTCCCAGGACTGGTAGCCAGGATCAATCAGGAGAGGGCCTCGGTGATCTTGATAGCTCCTGCGTGGCCACGCAGGACTTGGTATGCAGACTGGTGAATATGTCATCGGTTCCACCATGGAAGCTACCTTTGAGACAGGACCTTCTTGTTCAGGGTCCATTCGAACATCCAAATCTGGTTTCCCTCCAGCTGACGGCTTGGAGATTGAACGCTTGATTCTATCGAAGCGGGGTTTTCAGATTCTGTGATAGATACTCTGGTTCAGGCCAGAAAACCGGTAACTAGAAAGATTTACCATAAAATATGGAAAAGATATATCTGTTGGTGTGAATCCAAAGGATTCCCATGGAATAAGATAAAAATTCCTAAGATTCTCTCCTTTCTACAAGAAGGTTTGGAGAAAGGATTATCTGCAAGTTCTCTAAAGGGACAGATCTCTGCTTTATCTGTCTTACTACACAAAAGACTGGCAGCTGTGCCAGATGTTCAAGCATTTGTTCAGGCTCTGGTTAGGATCAAGCCTGTTTACAGACCTTTGACTCCTCCCTGGAGTCTAAATCTAGTTCTTTCAGTTCTTCAAGGGGTTCCGTTTGAACCTTTACATTCCATAGATATTAAGTTACTATCTTGGAAAGTTTTGTTTTTGGTTGCAATTTCTTCTGCTAGAAGAGTTTCAGAGTTATCTGCTCTGCAGTGTTCTCCGCCCTATCTGGTGTTCCATGCAGATAAGGTGGTTTTGCGTACTAAGCCTGGTTTTCTTCCAAAGGTTGTTTCTAACAAGAATATTAACCAGGAGATAGTTGTACCTTCTTTATGTCTGAATCCAGTTTCAAAGAAGGAACGTTTGTTACACAATTTGGACATAGTCCGTGCTCTAAAATTCTATTTAGAGGCTACAAAAGATTTTAGACAAACATCTTCTTTGTTTGTTGTCTATTCTGGTAAAAGGAGAGGTCAAAAAGCGACTTCTACCTCTCTTTCCTTTTGGCTTAAAAGCATCATCCGATTGGCTTATGAGACTGCCGGACGGCAGCCTCCTGAAAGAATCACAGCTCACTCCACTAGGGCTGTGGCTTCCACATGGGCCTTCAAGAACGAGGCTTCTGTTGACCAGATATGTAAGGCAGCGACTTGGTCTTCACTGCACACTTTTGCCAAATTTTACAAATTTGATACTTTTGCTTCTTCGGAGGCTATTTTTGGGAGAAAGGTTTTGCAAGCTGTGGTTCCTTCCGTTTAGTGACCTGATTTGCTCCCTCCCTTCATCCGTGTCCTAAAGCTTTGGTATTGGTTCCCACAAGTAAGGATGACGCCGTGGACCGGACACACCAATGTTGGAGAAAACAGAATTTATGCTTACCTGATAAATTACTTTCTCCAACGGTGTGTCCGGTCCATGGCCCGCCCTGGTTTTTTAATCAGGTCTGATGAATTATTTTCTCTAACTACAGTCACCACGGTATCATATGGTTTCTCCTATATATATTTCCTCCTGTCCGTCGGTCGAATGACTGGGGTGGGCGGAGCCTAGGAGGGATCATGTGACCAGCTTTGCTGGGACTCTTTGCCATTTCCTGTTGGGGAAGAGAATATCCCACAAGTAAGGATGACGCCGTGGACCGGACACACCGTTGGAGAAAGTAATTTATCAGGTAAGCATAAATTCTGTTTTTATCCAATATTTTAGATAAGTTACCCCCACGTGTGGGTACTCTAGCTATGTCTATAACCTTAGTTTTAAATTTGGGTACATTAGTAAGGTGGAAAAGATTAAAATGTTTGGCCACTGCGGAATCTTTATTAAAATTCTTTACATCCCTAAGGTGTTCCCTAGTACGGTCCCTAAGACTTCTGGTTGATTGACCTACGTACTGGGCCCCACAAAGTTGGCAATCAAGTAGATATACAATATAGGAGGTCAGGCAGGTAGCATAAAAATCAATTTTGAAAGTTTCACCTGTGACTGTACTACAAAAACTATTGGTGTAGTCCATAGTGTCACAAGTTAGGCAATTAGAAAGATGTGCTCTAAAGTTGCCCTTACCTCTAAGCCAGTTAGCATCAGTACTGGCCTTAGATTTCTCGCAACCAGTCAAGCATCCCTTTAGGAGACGGACAAGAAGATCAAGGAAGAAAAAGAGAAACAAACATGGGAAAACAACAGAAATCGCAGAAGAAGAAATAACTCTTAATGTTATTAACCTTTCTGATACTCAATTATCCAAGGAACATGAAAAAGTCCTGAAGAAGGGATTAGGATTCGCACCACACACAAATTTTCAGCATTTAGGACTTTAATTGATGTAAACAGATTTATCAGAAAGTTGACACTTAAAAGGTTTTTTCACAACTCTGAGCACACTATCACATATGATGTATCGAATTCTTTAACTAACAGCATTGAAAAAAATGAAAAAAATGAAAAAAATGTAGATTGGAATAAATTATTTTCCTTTTCAGATATTTGTCTAATTGAAACTATAGATAATCTAAATGTAGATTAATGATTCCAAGAAAGAAACTCTACCAGTTCCAAGGAAATATGAGTCTAATTTCTATCCTAGACAGTTTAGGGGTAACTTCATCAATTCTTTCCACAAACGTGTAGAGGAGGATATTTTGAAACTAGAGAAACATGTAATTCTGATAGTTATAGATATAAACATAACTTGACTACTTTGGAAAGACAGGCTGTAAAGGATTTAGCTGAGAATGACGACATTGTCATCCGTAATTCGGATAAAGGGGGCAATGTCGTTGTTCTCAATAAGTCTGACTACATGATGGAGGCTGCTAGACAACTATCTGATACCACATATAGGAAACTTGAGTTGGATCCAACTGCTGTTTTTTCAAAACAGTTACAGAAATTACTTGAGGAAGCTGTTTCCTTGGGTATTTTCACTACTGAACAATCCAGATATCTTTTGCCTACACATGCTATCACACCGATTTTTCATTATCTCCCAAAAACGCACAAAAGCCTTTTATCCCCCCCAGGGCGACCTATCATTTCAGGCATAGGCTCCCTTTTGGAGCCTATGTCTGAATGGATAGACAGTATCCTGCAACCTTTAGTCAGGGGTTTATATAGCTATATTAGGGATTCCAGCCATCTTCTAGAAGTATTAGAGAATTTTGAATGGCAGGAAGGCTACAAATGGGTGACAATAGATGCCACATCTTTATATTCTTCTATACCTCATGTGCATGGATGCCGGGCCTTGGAATTTTTCCTGAACAGAAACACCACCTACGAGGATGAGACTAAACAGTTTATCTTGGAGGTTGTGGAGTTCCTACTACCCACAATTATTTTAACTTTGATTCAATCCATTATTTACAATGTCAAGGAACAGCTATGGGGGCGAAATTCGCCCCCTCTTACGCAAATTTATTTGTGGGTAGGTGGGAGCTCCAGCATATATATGACATTGGGGAACCTTTCAGGTCCGGCATCCTTATGTACATGAGGTATATAGATGATCTTATTTTCATTGTGAAAGATGACTTTCCTTTTGATGATTTTTTGACCACTATTAATGACAATGATATCAATCTAAGATTTACTGGAGATCTGCACCCTGAGGGAGTTAACTTTTTAGATCTTCACCTATATGGTGACATTTCCACACATAAGATCCAGTCCAGTACATATACAAAAGGATACGGCAGGGAACACCATACTTCACGCCACCTCTTGCCATCCACATCATCTAGTAAAATCAATACCTAGGAGCCAATTTATCAGACTAGACGCAATGCCAGCAATATTGAAATTAGATACAAGGGGGTAAAGAATTAATTGTAAGACTCAAAGCTAGAGGTTATAATGAAAAAGAGCTAACCAAAGTATTTGAGGAGACTAAATATTGGAAACCTAAGACACAGGTTTTCCCTCCCCCCCCCCTAATGGAGACAACTAGCAGTATTGCTATATCTAGGGATGATCCTAAAACAAGAAACTATTTAAATGAGGACAGCATTGTATTTTCAACGGAATTTTCTCTCCAATACAATTCAATATGTAGTATTCTTAAAAAACATCTACATGTATTGAAGAGTGATGAAATCCTTCAATCTTATATTAAAGATTGTAGATTTGTAGCAAAAAAACCTCCCACATTAGCTTCTAAGCTTTCACCTAGTCTAGTGAAATCTAAGGCCAGTACTGATGCTAACTGGCTTAGAGGTAAGGGCAACTTTAGAGCACATCTTTCTAATTGCCTAACTTGTGACACTATGGACTACACCAATAGTTTTTGTAGTACAGTCACAGGTGAAACTTTCAAAATTGATTTTTATGCTACCTGCCTGACCTCCTATATTGTATCTACTTGATTGCCAACTTTGTGGGGCCCAGTACGTAGGTCAATCAACCAGAAGTCTTAGGGACCGTACTAGGGAACACCTTAGGGATGTAAAGAATTTTAATAAAGATTCCGCAGTGGCCAAACATTTTAATCTTTTCCACCTTACTAATGTACCCAAATTTAAAACTAAGGTTATAGACATAGCTAGAGTACCCACACGTGGGGGTAACTTATCTAAAATATTGGATAAAAAGGAATTATTTTGGATCTATAAGTTAAGATCTAAATCACCACTAGGTATGAACTTAGAGTGGGATATGAGATATTTCGTGGATTAGACAGATATGAGAGTGTATATCTATCATTGTATATTGATGTCCATACATATTATTTTCATATTAGTATGCCACATATACTTATGTTTTTCTCAAAAAAATCTTGGACTTACAACTCTTTGTATACACCAATATCTGTCTGGACATTAGGATATACATATGGGTCTCACCTATGGTTGTTAATGTGAATATAGACACTACCTCTACTTTTGAATTTATGCAATAATAAAAAATTTAATATAAATTTTTTTAAAGTGTAGAGTCTATATAGGATATATGTAAGCCCTGGGTGTACCCTATTTCATTTTGTTTTGTTTTGTTTTCTTTAATAATTAGTATGTATGGCAAATACTTTTATTACAAAACAAACACAAAAAAATTTGTTAATAATTCCTCACACAATTACATGTAGGCAGATACATATTAATTGTTTTTCAACATATAATTATTATGAGTTTTTCATATATTTTTCAAATATTGTTTGCTATGCAACTTTGATATGGTTCAGTTTTGTGCAAATACTTTATTTTCTCTTTATTTTTCTCTTTTACTTATTTCTTTCATTTGCTTTTTGTATATTGTTTCTATTATGAACTGTTTCTGAATCATTTGAGTATTTAAACATTTGATGCAATTCTTATGAGCCAAATATTGCTTTTTCTTTCACAAGTAAAATGTATTTGTTTTTAATATACAAACTATAGCATATATGAAGGGCAGACAACTTTAACAAATTTTGTGAAATTATTTATGTGACACCTGTTAGATTATGTCACCTGATGAACCTGTTTCCTATTGGTGCCTGTCCCTTCAAATGCTCTGGTCTTTCTTACTTGCACTTAGCATCTATGAGTAAGCACTCTTATGGCGAAACATGTTAGATGGCTAACACCCCTCTTTTGTATTGCTGTGTTCTTTGTCATTTTAATGGAATAAACTACAAATCTTTTTCTTACCTGTTGCTCAGTAGCCTACCATTTTTTCGTCTTTGCTGAGATAACTCAGAGACTCTCCGAGCCGAGGAAATAGCCATCAAAAACAGAACTTTCCAAGACAAAAGTTTAATATCAATGGAATGAAGGGGTTCAAACGGAACCCCTTGAAGAACTTTAAGAACCAAGTTTAAGCTCCATGGGGGAGCAACAGGTTTAAACACAGGCTTGATTCTAACCAAAGCCTGACAAAAAGCTTGAACGCCTGGAACTTCAGCCAGACGCTTGTGCAAAAGAATACACAGAGCAGAAATCTGTCCCTTTGAAGAACTAGCTGATAATCCTTTTTCTAAACCCTCTTGGAGAAAGGACAATATCCTAGGAATTCTAACCTTACTCCATGAGTAATTATTGGATTCACACCAATAAAGGTATTTACACCATATCTTATGGTATATTTTCCTGGTGACAGGCTTTCGTGCCTGTATTAGGGTATCAATGACTGACTCGGAGAAGCCACGCTTTGATAAAATCAAGCGTTCAATCTCCATGCAGTCAGTCTCAGAGAAATTAGATTCGGATGATTGAAAGAACCTTGTAGTAGAAGGTCTTGTCTCAGAGGCAGAGTCCATGGTGGAAAGGATGACATGTCCATTAGGTCTGCATACTAGGTCCTGCGTGGCCACGCAGGCTCTATCAAGATCACCGATGCTCTCTCCTGTTTGATTTTGGCAATCAGTCGAGGGAGCAGAGGAAACGGTGGAAACACTTCCGGATGGAGTTCCCACTCCCCCGGATGAAAAGTCTGACGACTTAGAAAATCCGCCTCCCAGTTCTCTACACCTGGGATATGGATTGCTGATAGGTGGCAAGAGTGAGTCTTTGCCCAGTGAATTGTCTTTGAGACTTCCAGCATCGCTAGAACTCCTGGTTCCCCCTTGATGGTTGATGTAAGTATTACACCACTTTCTTCTTACTACCTCCAGCTATGTTGAGAGTTGCAAGAGAATGACTGGATATGGCAGTTAGGGGAGGAGCTATATAGCAGCTCTGCTGTGGGTGATCTCTTGCAACTTCCTGTTGGGAAGGAGAATATCCCCCAAGTAATGGATGATCCGTGGACTGGATACACCTTACAAGAGAAAATTATTTATTTTCAGGCACTTTTCTTGGACCTGTGATTTATTTGGATGATGTTGCAATTGCTTAATTTTTTTGTTTGGATACTTTAAGATCAAGTATCAGATTATGATTTATTTAGCATTATTAAAGGGACAAAATCTACTGCTCATTTGAGGTTGCCGGTGAGGTAGCTCAGTTGGTAAATGCCCTGACTACAAAAAAAAAAAGCCTGTTTAAAATATCCAAGGTCACAGGCTCAAATCCCGGCAGGGCCGATTCAGCCCTACATCCTTCCAAGGTCAATAAAATGAGTACGAACAGACTGGGTGCTGTTGCGTTGTCTTGTTGACTTACATTTTTTATTATGCAAGTCCAGTGTGTTGACTGGTCCTTTAACTTAATTAACATGCTAATAATTTCATTTGTGTCTTCATTTTATTGAATATTTTCGCAAATGAGGTTTAATCTATGTCTTTAGCTGTTTTAGCTAGAAGAATTTTGTGATTTCCAAAAAATCCATATTTCTTTTTTTCCAAGATAATCAATTATTTGGTTCATAATTGGATTCAATTCTTAACTGTTACTCTGGGCTTCAAGATTGAGTTCTAAGACTAAAACTTTAAGCTTATATTAGTTTGGTTGTTCTTACTAAGGAACGAAATCCTAAATTCTTACTCAAGTAACATGTTTTTAATTGGAACTTTTTTAGTTCAAATTCAGCTCCCTAAATTTGCATGTATGTGCCGTATTCCAGCCTGGCTGGTAAGGGGCAGGTTAAGACTTTTTTGGAAATTTGTTTGGTTCTATTAGGTCCAAACTTCTTAGACTTTGGGTACAGAAAAAGATTCAGAGTAAAACCATCTGTGAGAAGTCTTTTTTCTCTATCGTATTTCAGCTATTCCAGTAAGACTAACACCTTACTGAAGTGTGTTTCAGACTTACATGTTTTAGGTACTGGTGAAGCGCGGCTGGTCACCCGTTGGGGCTCAAGCGCTGCTCAGACCTGGAGTCTTCTGGGGTATTTATTCCAGTTCCATTTTTAGGAACTGGGTTTTGGGGTTTTATTCAAAACTATTCATTGTTCCAAAAATAGAAAATCTTTTGAATTGTCATATAAATGTACCATCATTTAGAATGGTGTTTATATGGTCTATTCTGACTTTTTTGGTCAGTGATAGCATTATTTGTTTACATTAGATACAATAGATGCATATCTTCATTTTCTGTTTTCATTCAGATTATTTTTATTTTCTGAGATTCTCTTTTGTTGACAAGCATTACCAATTTGTTGCTTCTCCCTCCGGTCTAGCGACAGCTCTAAGAATCTTTTTAAGGTTCTCAGTGTTCATTATTTGGGCGGAATTGTGGTACTGGCTCAGTCTTTTCATTCTGTGGAATCTCATACGATTCAACTTTGTTGTTTCTTCAAGACATGTTTAGAGGATCTTTTTAACAAAAGCTCCTTGATTCCTCACACAAGGGTCACCTTTTTTTTTTTTTTAGGTTTCCAGATAGATTGTGTCAATGTTTTTGTCTCTAATAGACAAGTGACAAGTTTATTGGTTCTGTTTGTCGGAACTTTCAGTCTCTATTATTTTCTTCAAGTTGCTGTATATGCATGGAAGTTTTAGGTTTCATGGCTGCAGCGTTGGATTCGATTCCCTTTGCTCATTTAGGAAACCTTTCCAGTTTCTTATACTGAACAATGGTGCAGGGATTCTAGGATATCACTTTTTATATCTTTGAATTCTAATGTTTAACTATCTTTGATTTGGTGGTTAAGATCACCATCATTTAGTTCTACAGGTCTCTTCGGTTCTTTCAACCTGGACCATGATCTCTATAGATGCGATTCTTTTAGGTCGGGAGGCTGTCTGAGGATCTCTGTCAGCACAAGGGGTTTGGAAATCTCAGGAGGCGAGATTACCTTTTCATATTTTTGGAACTCCGTGCATTCTCAGAGTTCTTCAGTTTGGTTTCTTTTTGAAGAAGAGACGTTTATTGTTTTTTCAGACAGACAATGTCACAACTGTGACGTATGTCAATCATCAGGGTGGAACTATCAGTTCTTAGGCTGTGACAGAAGTATCTCAGATATTTGATTGGGCTAAATCCAGCTCCTATCTAATTTCTGGGGTCTTTTCCCCAGGTATAGACAATTGGGAAGCGGATTATCTCTGTTAATCAAGCTTTACATCGGGGAGAATGGTCTTTTTACCCAGATATGTTTTTCAATTTTTCAGATGTGAGGCTTTCCAGAATTAGATCTGTTGGCATTTCATCTAACCTAGGAACTTCCCAGGGGCCTATTCAGGTCCGGGGATCCTTAGGCGGAAGTAGTGTATGCATTGACACTTCCTTGAAATTATCAATCTGCCTATATTTGTTAATCTCTGGTTCTTCTTTTAAGAATGATTTTCAAAATCTTCAGAGAGCAATCTTTGGTGTGACTGGTGGCTCTAGCGTGGCCACACAGGTTTCGGTATATGGTTCTTGTTCGAATATTCAGTTGCAATCTTGGTTACTTCCATTAAGGCCAGACCTTATATCTTATCTTTTGTTTTTTTTCATCAGGAATTCAAATTATTAATTTGATGGTATGAAAATTTAACGCTTAGTACTTAGTCATAGTTTTCTCTGACTCAGTATTTAATACTATGTTGCAGGCTCGTAAATCTGTGTTTAGTAGGATTTATTATCGAGTTTGGAAGATTTACATCTCATGATGTTTTTCTTATGAATTCTCTTGGCATTCTTTTAGAATTCCTAGGATTTTTTAGTTTCTTCATAATGTTTTGTCTGCATGTTCCTTGAAAAGACAAATCTCTGCTTTTCCTGTGCTGTTTCACAGTAAGAATTGCTAAATCTTTTTGATATTCATTGTTTTGTACAAGCTTTGGTTCGTATAAAACCTGTCATTAAGTCAATTTCTCTCCTTGGAGTTTGAATTTGGTTCTGGGAGCTCTTCAAGCTCCTCCGTTTGAACCTATGCATTCATTGGACATTAAATTACTTTCTTGGAAAGTTTTGTTCCTTTTGGCCATCTCTTCTGCTAGAAGAGTTTCTGAATTATCTGCTCTTTCTTGTGAGTCTCCTTTTCTGATTTTCATCAGGATAAGGCGGTGTTGCGAACTTCTTTTGAATTTTTACCTAAAGTTGTGAATTCCAACAACATTAGTAGAGAAATTGTGGTTCCTTCATTATGTCCTAATCCTAAGAATTCTAAGGAGAAATCGTTGCATTCTTTGGATGTTGTTAGAGCTTTGAAATATTATGTTGAAGCTACGAAATCTTTCCGTAAGACTTCTAGTCTATTTGTTATCTTTTCCGGTTCTAGGAAAGGCCAGAAAGCCTTCTGCCATTTCTTTGGCATCTTGGTTGAAATCTTTAATTCATCTTGCCTATGTTGAGTCGGGTAAAACTTCCGCCTCAGAGAATTACAGCTCATTCTACTAGGTCAGTATCTACTTCCTGGGCGTTTTAGGAAATGAAGCTTCGGTTGACCAGATCTGCAAAGCAGCAACTTGGTCCTCTTTGCATACTTTTACTAAATTCTACCATTTTGATGTATTTTCTTCTTCTGAAGCAGTTTTTGGTAGAAAAGTACTTCAGGCAGCGGTTTCAGTTTGAATCTTCTGCTTATGTTTTTCTGTTAAACTTTATTTTGGGTGTGGATTATTTTCAGCAGGAATTGGCTGTCTTATTTTATCCCTCCCTCTCTAGTGACTCTTGTGTGGAAAGATCCACATCTTGGGTAGTCATTATCCCATACGTCACTAGCTCATGGACTCTTGCTAATTACATGAAAGAAAACATAATTTATGTAAGAACTTACCTGATAAATTCATTTCTTTCATATTAGCAAGAGTCCATGAGGCCCCGCCCTTTTTTTGTGGTGGTTATGATTTTTGTAATAAAGCCACATTATTCCAATTCCTTATTTTATATGCTTTCGCACTTTTTCTTATCACCCCACTTCTTGGCTATTCGTTAAATGAATTGTGGTGTGGTGAGGGGTGTATTTATAGGCATTTTGAGGTTTGGGAAACTTTGCCCCTCCTGGTAGGAATGTATATCCCATACGTCACTAGCTCATGGACTCTTGCTAATATGAAAGAAATGAATTTATCAGGTAAGTTCTTACATAAATTATGTTTTTTTTAATTTATTTTTTACATAGCAGTCATTATGTACCTGGTACACAAATAATGTCATAGAAACCTCTAGGAACACAGTGAATGACATGACAAGGGAGGAACTATTAAAGGTGAAAAATGTGTCCCCCAATAAATTTGAGGGGGTTAACTTTGTCACCAGATACAGTGATTAATATCAAAATGTATGTAACATAATTAGAAAACATTTTCCCCTCCTATCAGCAGATGAAAAGTTGGAAGTGATGGTGGCTAAGGGCTGCAGATTTTCTTAAAGGAAAGGAAAGACCCTAGGGAACATTTTGGCACCCACACAATTGGGAGTAACTATGAGTCAACAGAACACATGGTTGAGCCATAAGGGAGTATATAGGTGTGGGAATTCCACCTGCACAGCAAGTGAGCATCTGTCTGCAGGTGCGAAATTCCACAATGTGATTAGAAAAGCAACTTTCTAATTTACTTCTATTATCAATTGTTCTTCATACTCTTGGTCTTTATTTGAAAAGCAGGAATGAAAGCTTAAGATCCGGCCCATTTTAGGTTCAGCACCTGGGTAGCGCTTGCTGATTGGTGGCTAAATATACCTACCAATCGGTCTATAAGATGTATATAAATGTGGTCTATAAGACTCTTGCTCAGTGACTATCAAAAAGCTGGTATCAGAAGATAAAGATAATACAGTTTTTAAATTTCCCACCATCTGTTACAAATCAGGCTCAATGGAGCCAAATAATTGATCACTCGTTTTTGGAAAACAGGAGAAATATTTGAACATAAAGAATGTATGAACTGTCATGATATGCAGTGTACCTTTTAACTTGTACAGTATTCCAGGTTCAATGTGTATGCCACACAACATGTGAGGTTAGATCCCGAACAAGGGAACATCTGTCAAACATAAAAACAGGTTCCCTTATGACACTTTTGATTACCCACTTTAGAAAGATACATCATAGGAGCCCAGACAGTTTGGTTTGGACCAAAATTGACAGGGATGTCTTACTGGCAAACAGGGAGATCTATTGGATCTTCAGACTGGGTACAAGAACTTTGAATATGATTGAATTAATATTTGGGAGTAGGAACAGCACAAAGTGATAACTTAATATAAATGGATATAATATATATGGTACTGGATATGTGATATGTGTTTTTCACCCTAAAAGTGGGAATGAGGATAGTGCAAGACAAACCAAATAGAGGATAATGATGTGGCCACAGTTATTAGAAATGTAGTTCAAAAAGATAAGTTAAAGGGACACTAAACCCAATAATTTTCTTTCATGATTCAGATAGAGAATACAGTTTTAAACAACATTCCAATTTACTTCTATTATCTAATTTGCTTCATTCTTTAGATATAGTTTGTTGAAGAAATAGCAATGCACATGGGTTAGCCAGTCACATGAGACCTCTTTGTGCAGCCTCCAATCAGCAGCTACTGAGCCTATCTAGATATGCTTTCAGCAAATGATATTATGAAAATGAAGCAAATTAGATAATAGATGTAAATTTAAAAGGACAGTAAACCTTAAAAATAATGTTATATAATTCTGCACATAGTGCAGAATTATATAACATTATTTAAGTGCTATAGTTATAAATGCCTTTTTTACCTTTTAATATGTTAAAAATATGGCGCTTTTACAGACCCGCTCTCTGCTCTCTGCTGAGCGGGTCTGTTATATTTAGTCAGCGCATCGGGCCAGCTGTATAGTCACAGCCCGGCCCGACCGCGCCATAGCACTAAGTGCAGCTCGCTCCTGTGACAGGAGCGAGCTGCACTTAGTCTTATGGCGCGGTCGGGCCAGGCTGTGACTATACAGCTGGCCCGATGCGCTGACTAAATATAACAGACCCGCTCAGCAGAGAGCGGGTCTGTAAAAGCGCCATATTTTTAACATATTAAAAGGTAAAAAAGGCATTTATAACTATAGCACTTAAATAATGTTATATAATTCTGCACTATGTGCAGAATTATATAACATTATTTTTAAGGTTTACTGTCCCTTTAAATGTTTTTTTAAATTGCGTGTTCTTTCTAACTCATAAAAGAAAAAAATGGGGTTTCATGTCCCTTTAAGTTCAGGTAAACCGGGCAGACATGAATGACTTTTAAGGTGTATCCTTTCCACAGCTCGCTTGTTGCAGCTTGCCTTTTAGAGCAATACAGTAATTATATTTAGGCCGGGAGAAGTATCTTGTATAAGCCTGTCAAAATATTAACACATGGTGAAGGGAGTCAACTACCGAGCAGTGAGGACGCGCTTTCCTCCTGCTCCCCTATCAAACACCATATTAAAGTCTAAAGCCAAGCTAATCTCCGCTTTTGTGCCTGTACCCGAAGCCGGAGAGACTCCTGCAGCAATGCACACAGGTTTGCACCAGCTCCCTGAAGAAGTTGAGGGCTACAGATTCCCAGGTTCTCCTTCCTGCAGAAGGCCCCATAGTGTATGGGAGCAGTGTGCCGCTTTGCTGTTGCCTTGAATGGACCCGACTCAATCCACACTTGCACAGGTTGCCGGAGCCCTCACCCACCCAGGCAACTTGCATAAGGGCCTTGCAGCATCAGATCCAGGAGGCCTGCCGCTGGAACAGCAGACATAGCAGACCCTCAGTAAGGTAATGTTGGGTCATTTTATAAGCTGCAGAAGGGTACCAACAATTTTTATCTTTTCTGCACTTGAGGGCCTAATCAGGGGTCTCCCATTTTGACATGAGTCGCCATATTGCTAAGTTCCACCTACTACTTCACCAGGGGCGGCAATACATCAGTCACCAGAAACTTTGCAACTTTGTTTAACCCTCTAAGTCTACTCACTGACCAGGTACGGTCACACAAGTCCAACTTCTACTTGTTATCTCGTAAATTGCATTAATCTGGACTTTATTCTTTTGAGGTTGGCCCCTATTAGCTTGTGATGATTAGGTATTAATGTGACAGGCTCTACTAAACATGAAGTGGTAATCAGACAGCCTGAACCCCGGGGGGACTGTTTATATTCTCATATACTCGGCCTATAACCTACAGAATATTGATTTAACATCTGTTATACTAAGCTTATGTTGTGTCTCTCCTACTTTGATTTGCGTACATAATGTCTCAATCTTCCAAAAAGAAATCTAAAATTCCATTGTCAACTAAAAAGACAGTTGCAGACCATTTCAGAAATTATTCTGCATCTGACACTTCCTCACATATACGTGAACGCACTGTGCCAGACTCCAGGGAGTCCAAGAAACCCAATTTGATTCAGACACAGACATGGCCTCTAACATATTTGAAATTCTGCCCCAGCGTATGAATCTTATGCAGGATTCGCTTACCATAGCTATCAGAACCTCTGCAGCCGAACTATGCAGGGATATTACAGACACTGGAGAGTGTACTGAAGCACTAGAGATGAAGCATGAGGACCCGGCTATAGACCATGCTAATCTTCTCTCTTACTTGCACAATTTAGTTCTCCAAATCTCAGACCTGGAGTTGAAACTTGCAGATAGTGAGGATAGGTCCAGACTGAACAACCTAAGATTCAGAGGGGTTCCAGAGGATGTTAGTTCTACTGATCTTGAGAGCTTTATTACAGAACTATGCCTCCAGCTGTTGGCTAGTTTGGACCCCCTGGACTCTTCATAGACAGGGTCCATCGGGCCCCTTGTCCCAGAAATGTGTCTCAAGACAAGCCTAGAGATGTCCTGGCCAGAATCCACTTATTTACCCAGAAAGAAAAAAATCCTTCACAAGATGGCTAACAAACTCAATCGCCAAGGTAAATTTCAGTCAATAGCCATTTTCCCTGATGTCTCTGCATACACCCTTCAAAAAACGAGGACTTTCATATTCATCACCCAAACACTGCGAAAACAGAACATTCAATATAGATAGGGTTATCCCACTAAATTGGTCATTACTAAGGATTGGGACAACCCCTACATCGCCGGACCAAGACTCTCAAGCTACAATGATGACATCCCTTCAGCACTCCACACCAGAATGGTGGCCCCTGCCTCAGCGGTCATCCACTGAAGTATAACTCCTTAGTTGGCTTTTGGTATTGCTTATTACTGTTCTCTTAAGGAGGACACTACATTTTGCTTAATTTCTGTAGTTAAACTTACAGTATCTCACAAAAGTGAGTACACCCCCACATTTTTGTAAATATTTTATTACATCTTTTCATGTGACAATACTGAATAAATGACACTTTGCTACAATGTAAAGTAGTGAGTGTACAGCCTGTATAACAGTGTAAATTTGTTGTCCCCTCAAAATAACTCAACACACAGCCATTAATGTCTAAACCGTTGGCAACAAAAGAGAAAACACCCCTAAGTGGAAATGTCCAAATTGGGCCCAAAGTGTCAATATTTTGTGTGGCCACCATTATTTTTCAGCACTGCCTTAACCCTCTTGGGCATGGAGTTCACCAGAGCTTCACAGGTTGCCACTGGAGTTCTCTTCCACTCCTCCATGACGACATCACAGAGCTGGTGGATGTTAAGAGACCTTGCGCTTCTCCACCTTCTGTTTGAGGATGCCCCACAGATGCTCAATAGGGTTTAGGTCTGGAGACATGCTTGGCCAGTCCATCACCTTTACCCTCAGCTTCTTCAGCAAGGCAGTGGTCGTCTTGGAGGTGTGTTTGGGGTTATCATGTTGGAATACTGCCCTGAGGCCCAGTCTCCGAAGGGAGGGGATCATGCTCTGCTTCAGTATGTCACAGTACATGTTTCATGGTTCCCTCAATGAACTGTAGCTCCCCAGTGCCAGCAGCACTCATGCAGGCCCAGACCATGACACCCCCACCACCATGCTTGACTACAGGCAAGACACACTTGTCTTTGTACTTCTCAACTGGTTGCCACCACACACGCTTGACACCATCTGAACCAAATACGTTTATATTGGTCTCATCGGACCACAGGACATGGTTCCAGTAATCCATGTCCTTAGTCTGCTTCTCTTCAGCAAACTGTTTGCAAGCTTTCTTGTGCATCATCTTTAGAAGAGGCTTCCTTCTGGGAAGACAGCAATGCAGACCAATTTGATGCAGTGTGTAGCGTATGGTCTGAGCACTGATAGCAGTCATACGTCTATTTCCCAAAGACAACCTCTGGATATGAGGCTGAGCACGTGCACTCAACTTCTTTGGTCGACCATGGCAAGGTCTGTTCTGAGTTGAACCTGTCCTGTGAAACTGCTGTAGGGTCTTGCCCACTGTGCTGCAGCTCAGTTTCAGGGTCTTGGCAATCTTCTTATAGCTTATGCCATCTTTATGTATAGCAACAATTCTTTTTTTCAGATCCTCAGAGAGTTCTTTGCCATGAGGTGCCATATTGAACTTTCAGTGACCAGTATGAGAGAGTGTGAGAGCGATAACACCAAATCTAACACGCCTGCTCCCCATTCACACCTGAGACCTTGTAACACTAACGAGTCATATGATACCGGGGAGGGAAAATGACTAATTGGGCCCACTTTGGACATTTCCACTTAGGGGTGTACTCACTTTTGTTGCCAACGGCTTAGACATTAATGGCTGTGTGTTGAGTTATTTTAAGGGGACAGCAAATTTACACTGTTATACAGGCTGTACACTTACTACTTCACATCGTAGCAAAGTGTCATTTCTTCAGTGTTGTCAAATGAAAATATATAATAACATTTTTACAAAAATGTGAGGGGTGTACTCACTTTTGTGAGATACTGTATATGTTTGATTAGACTATAACAGATGGGTCACCAATACCTATATGTCATGACCTTCAATTGTTTTATTATTTTATAACAAATGTTTTTCTTTTATCCCGCCAATGACCCCTTTAAGAAGGTCTTTATTCACCACACCTAAATTTGATCTAGAAATAATTTATTCTTATTTTCAATCATTCATACATCTGTACTCCCTATCTTGGTGGGCCAATCCTTGTGTCATTGCTAGTTTCTGGGACTATTGTGTCCTGACTTCATTGTCGTGGATGCTCTGCCCCACATACTAGCGATTTTAATTGTATTTGGTTGGTTCTTCTTTATTTTTATTGTTCACTTGTTCTACTATTTAATGTAATATATTTCTGTTTGTTCACAGCCTGTTGCCACTTTATCTACTGCTATAACAGATGACCACACTTGAGAAAGAAGCTATTCTTTTAACTCAGTTTCCAGGTGGTAAGCTCAGACCCCCCTCCTTTTTATTTTTCTTCTTCTCTAATCCCCCCCACATGGAAGACCCACAAGAAACATTAACTTTTGCTTCCCTGAACACTTAGGGTCTAAATTCTCCATATAAATGGAGTATGTTAACTAATTTCATGAAATCCTTAAGAGCAGGGGTTGTTTTCTCCAGAAACACATTGGCCCAACTCCTTACAACATCCCTACAAATCCCCTTAATACAACACAGCGCTCTATTCCTCTTTTACGGAGAAGTCGAGGGGGGGGGGGTTATCCTGTTCTATAAGACTATTGGTGTCGAACAGATCCATGTAGAATCCAATGATAATGGCAGATATTTAAATTTAATATCCAAACTAAATGGCTCTCTTTTTACCTTGGTCAATCCCTATGCCCCCAATCAATCTCAAGCTGGTTTCCTGAAAGCTCTTCTGACTAGGGTGGAGACCCTTAAATTGGGTACACTGATCTTTGGAGGTGACTTTAACTAGGAGCATGCCATGGATAAAAAAGTTCAACAAGGAAAACAAGTAGACTCCTATACCATTAACACTGCTACAAAATTTTGTTACGTTATTATCCAATACAATCTCTTTGATGTCTAGCGGTCACTTCACTCTAGTGATAGAGATTATACCCTATATTCTAGGCCCCACAACTCCTACTCTAGGCTTGATTATTTTTTACTGATTCCTGGACGCTAAATAGTATCTGACTCTCCCGAATCCGTCTCTGCCCATGGTCAGATCACGAGGTTCTGACATCCACCTTATTTACTGATTCAACGAGATCCACTTTCCCCTCTTGGAAAATGCCTAATTCCCTGTGGTCGAACCCGGAGTTCAAACCACTCTTACAATCTTCCATCTCCGAATTCCTTTCACTTAATGTGGACCCACACATTTCTCACCAAACCTTATGGGCTTCCCTCAAGGCGTTCCTTAGAGGGATCTGCATACAGAAGCAGGCCTCCTGCAGTCCCAGAAA
Source organism: Bombina bombina (assembly GCF_027579735.1). Taxonomy (NCBI): domain Eukaryota; kingdom Metazoa; phylum Chordata; class Amphibia; order Anura; family Bombinatoridae; genus Bombina; species Bombina bombina. The sequence continues at coordinate 28,312 of NW_026512028.1, forward strand.
AGTGCCCCCATGGGACACTTGGTCTCCAATCTAAGAGCCAAGGAAACTCTTAATAAAAGCAACCCCTCCTCCCAACTTGCAATAAAGATTGCAGAATAGAGACCCAAATCCAGGAAAAGAAACTAGAGAGGGTTCGGGAGAATCTGACTAGGTTTAAGCACCTTATGTATTACTAAGGGAA
>NW_026512029.1:0-27500 GCF_027579735.1 Bombina bombina
CCATGCTTGTGTGGTGCTTATATACCCTGTGTAAATGTTTAATGATGTCCCAATTTCCGTTGTAAATAGTGTTCAGGTGTGCTTTATTAGCAATTAATATTATTGCAATGTGTATTAAGTGTGTGAATTTGCGCATGCTCATTTAGAGTTGGTATTTGTGGAATGTGTAGAATGCGATGATGTCATAGTGTTCGTTTTAGCTTTCATTGTCCAAAAGTATTCTTTTTAAATGTGATTTTGCGATGGTGTGTTCTTCGTGAAGTGTTGTATATGTATGTTTGTCATAATATATAGTGATATTGAATGCGATTTTGTTTCGAGTGTATGTATATCTTTTTTAATCCTTGTTGTTATTTTGCGATTTTCCGCATCTTAAAGTATATGCGTATTCCCCGTATAAAATTTTATTAAAACATCCCCCGCTTGTGAATGTGTAATGCTTGTGTGCTTTGTTGATTGATTGTTGTTGTGACATTTGCGGCGTGTTATTGTTGTGCATGATGTGGTATGCGTCATATGACCGAGCTGTACGTATTCTCGCGAGATCGAGTGTTAGGTGAAAAAAGCAATTTGTTGCCTTTCCCATTGATCTCTATGGGAGACTGTCTAACGCGGGCAGTATTACGCGTGTGACATACACGCGTTAGGAGCATCGTTAGATGGTCTTATATTAACTCTAAATACCGGAGTCAAACAATGACGTGCGTTAGACATAAACACGCGTGGCGTTAACAACCCATCTACCGCCGAACTCCAAATCTAGCCGTTAGAAAGGCATAGTTATTTATTTAGTCAGATCATCAAATTTTATTTCATTTTGTTGGTAATCTTTGTTGAAGAAGCAGCAGTGCACTACTTGGAGCTAGCTGAACACATTGGGCGAGCCAATGACAAAAAGCCTATAAGTTCAGCAATCAGTTAGCAGCTAGCTACCAGCAGTGTATTGGTTCTCCTGAGACTACCCAGGTATGCATTTCAACAAAAGATAACAAGAGAAAAAGCTAATTAGATAATAAAAGTAAATTGGAAAGTTGTTTAAAATGACACGCCCTAACTAAATCACAAAAGTAACATTTTAGATAGCATGTTCCTTAAAAACAAAAAAGTAATAGGTCATGACAGGGAAACTGCATTGCTTAAAGGGACAGTCTAGTCCAAAAAAAACTTTCATGATTCAGATAGGGCATGTAATTTTAAACAATTTTCCAATTTACTTTTATCACCAATTTTTCTTTGTTCTCTTGGTATTCTTAGTTGAAAGCTTAACTTAGGAGGTTCATATGCTAATTTCTTAGACCTTGAAGGCCGCCTCTTAAGAATGCATTTTAACAGGTTTTTCACCACTAGAGGGAGTTAGTTCATGTTTTTCATATAGATAACACTGTGCTCGTGCAAGTGAAGTTACCTGGGAGCCATCACTGATTGGCTAAACTGCAAGTCTGTCAAAAGAACAAATAAAGGGGCAGTCTGCAGAGGCTTAGATACAAGATAATCACAGAGGTAAAATATATATAAATATAACTGTGTTGGTTATGCAAAGCTAGGGAATGGGTAAACAAGGGATTATCTATCTTTTAAAACAATAACAATTCTGGTGTAGACTGTCCCTTTAAACACGTTAAAATATTATGCTGCATAAAAAAGGGTTACTTTTAAAGAAAAAAAAAGCTGTAGTATATTGTTTAATACTCTTATTTGCAAACAATTACATAAATACACACTCTAGTCATCATTAAGGATAATATAATGCTTCTTTTACTTCTGACAAGGAAAATTCCTTTATTATTTGAGTATTTGACCATAATGAATGGATGATAATTTCTTAACTTATTTTTTCTTGCATATGACACCTTTATTAAAAGAACATTTTGTTGAAGGGGGGAAATCTAAAAATACATTTGCATAACTAGTTTACAAGGCTGTGCACTAAACACGCACATTGGTTATAAAGGTAATGAAATTAGTCATATTGGTGCAACTTGAATTAATGCTTTTTTACATTTTATTATGAAATTCAAAATGCAACTTCCACCAAAGCAAAAAAAAAAAAGGCAAAAACAAAGCAAAGCCTCCAATACAATTACATGTTCATATAAACGCTTTATTTAATTTATTTAAACAATTTTTAAGAATATTATCCCTTAAACCGCTCCCTAGGGATATCCAGATCCATTTGGTTTCCCCTTTCTATTTTTTTTTAAGTGTAATTTTGTGCAGACACCAATAATAAGAGGAGAATCCATATTTACCTATTTTAGTAAATAGATAAGATGAAGGTTAGAAAAAGGTATTGGGTTGAAATAGTTTGATTTGTATGGGAGTATTTAAATAATTAATTTCCACGGTTTCTTTTTTTATTTTTATCGTTTATCACAAAACTGTTTATTCTTGATAGTGATCTAATGTTTTTTTTTTCTTCATGGCTGTTTTCTTTCTTTTCTCTGCACAACTATGTTATTTAGAAAATCACAATAAAGTATATACTAAAAAAGATTATTATCCAACAAAGGTATAAAACACCCACAACTCTTAAATAAAAGTATTATTCTTGCTTATACCAATCAATCTAACATCATGCAATTATATAAGTAATTGTCTACATGGATATATTTTACTACTGAAATACTTGGTCTCTAGTTTTATTTAAATTCCTAAAACTCAGCTGTCTTGAAATTAAGACAGCTAAAAAAAATAACTCAGAATTTTGGTTCCATTTAAGAGCTTGAGTAAGAAAAAAATAAAACACTGCTTTCAGATAGCGTGAGACTAGTATTTAAAACTTTAAAACATGCAAAAGAAAATATGAAACTTTAGACCAGTATTGGACCATTTTAGGGCAGTCCCACACTATAGACATTAACCACTTACAAGGTTGTTTAGGAGTAAAATAATCTTTTAAGGGACACTCAAGTTAAAAATAAACATTCATTTTCAGATAGAGCATGCAATTTTAAACAACTTTCCAATTTAGATAAATCAAAATAGAGGGCGCCACAGGGTGCAGATCAGATGGTAAATGATATTACAGGCTAAGGAGGACAAAAGAATCCTACTCACGAGATGTAAAGCACAGATTTGCAAAACCAGCAATCTGGAGCCACTTGTCGTCTGGTAGACCAATGGAAATGATCACAGGGGCGAATCCTCGTCTCACCAGGGAGAGTCCAGGGATGCCTTAGGGCAGGAGTCAGTCAGCAGAAAGGAATCCAACAGTAACCAGTCCCACACCTCAAATGACTAGAAAGGAGACTAGACCAGCTCCAAGAAGGTCAACGATTCAGAGATCAAAAAGGTAGGCAGCAAGTGAGGAGATGAATAAATCTTTAAAATTTATTAAAATGGTAAAAACATAAGCAACGCATTTCTCAGTGTAACACACTGTTTCATCAGGCTGTATAACAAACAAACTCACAGCTGCCATATTTAAACCCTAAACAACCAATCAGAATGGGGAAAAAAATTCCACCCCCTTACCAGGTAATACCATGTTCACATGGGGGGGGATAAAAAATATATTAAATAAAATTGGATATATAACATATGGAAATCTACACATAACATATAATATGTACACACATACAATTAATAAACTGTTTACTTTCTCCAGAGGACAACTGGTCACCATTAATATGTGTAAAATGACAGAATTATTATTAGAAAATTGACACCAGACAAAACAAACTGATAATGGTCAATTCCAATGGTCAGTAAGAGAAAGTAATAAAAACGTATCTATCCTATTGAAATAGGATTCATAAAAAATTCCATTTAGTATTGCTACTGTGAGCTGTGAAATGGGGAAAGGGAAATAAATAATTATATAACCATGTGTAATTGAAATGATAGTGTTCTATGTGCACAAATTGATATGCTGTCAAGTGAAAAAGAGGGAGGGGGCGTGTTTTGGACATACATGGTGTAATAAGGGGAAAAAGAAATTCTATCATAAAGAAACCATACAAGACCAACTAGACTTCTTTACTAGGAAGCATAAAATAGATGTTTAGCAAATGTTATTAACTTGTGAATAATAACAATAATACTCCGTTGAGCCAAATCTATAAGGTATGCGTGAACTAAGTTGCCAAGGCAACAGGGGAGGTTAGTACACATCATTGGTGTCAGTGTAATGGGGCGTGGTTCAGTGAACAATAATGTTCATGGAAAGATCGGGTAAAGAAATAAATATATCCAAATCCAAATTGAGTCAGTGATAAATCTAAAGATATTGCGGATGGTCAGTGTTAAGACCACAAGACCGCTGTAATAACAACATTAGCCTACGGCTCAAGGAAAAATTTGCCGTTTACAAAGGAACAGTGACTCATGGCGGTGTGTGAAGGACTGCCAATCAGCCGCCGGTAAGGAAATACATAATGGGGAATGACAGCCAATAGCTGTTTCGAAAGCAGTGGCCAATAAAAAAACGTCCAATATCGAGTATGTAATACATGACAGGGGAACAGGTAACAGTGTGAATATGACAAAATGTGAACCTATATTAAGGACGAAAGCAATAAAGTGCGGAACACCAGGGGAATAACAGGAGAATAGAACAATAGAACTAAAATAACGATATTCGCATGTTCTTAATAAAAACCTATGTGAATGTGATGGTTGACTAAGGACAGTGAATGTGACTAAATGCCTCAACAAAAACCAAATGTACTGGAAAAAGGGGAGAGAGACCAGGTGTAATAATAAAGTGGATCATATCACTAGTAAGGAGGATGAATAAAGTTATAAAATTATAATAGTTGTAAATATAAAAGGGGGATGGTGGAGGGTAGATTAACCAACACTATATAGGGAATGAGGGATATATGTGATATCACAGTAAAGAAGTCTAGTTGGTCTTGTATGGTTTCTTTACTATAGAATTTCTTTTTCCCCTTATTACACCATGTATGTCCAAAACACGCCCCCCTCCCTCTTTTTCACTTGACAGCATATCAATTTGTGCACATAGAACACTATCATTTCGATTACACATGGTTATATAATTATTTATTTCCCTTTCCCCATTTCACAGCTCACAGTAGCAATACTAAATGGAATTTTTTATGAATCCTATTTCAATAGGATAGATACGTTTTTATTACTTTCTCTTACTGACCATTGGAATGTACCATTAGCAGTTTGTTTTGTATGGTGTCAATTTTCTAATAATAATTCTGTCATTTTACACATATTAATGGTGACCAGTTGTCCTCTGGAGAAAGTATACAGTTTATTAATTGTATGTGTGTACATATTATATGTTATGTGTAGATTTCCATATGTTATATATCCAATTTTATTTAATATATTTTTTATCCCCCCCCCCCCATGTGAACATGGTATTACCTGGTAAGGGGGTGGAATTTTTTTCCCCATTCTGATTGGTTGTTTAGGGTTTAAATATGGCAGCTGTGAGTTTGTTTGTTATACAGCCTGATGAAACAGTGTGTTACACTGAGAAACGCGTTGCTTATGTTTTTACCATTTTAATAAATTTTAAAGATTTATTCATCTCCTCACTTGCTGCCTACCTTTTTGATCTTCTGAATCGTTGACCTTCTTGGAGCTGGTCTAGTCTCCTTTCTAGTCATTTGAGGTGTGGGACTGGTTACTGTTGGATTCCTTTCTGCTGACTGATTTTGATAGAGATCCCCAGCAGGAAACTGAGCATTCCTTTTAATGGGTAAAAATCTTGAAAACCTATAATGTATATCCATCAGTTTCATAACCCTCCTCAAACTAGTAAGACATTGCTCTATAATGGTAAATAAATGGCTATTTGGATAAGAAGCAAAAAAATAAAAATTGAAAAATGTTCTATTTTATTTTGGTCCCATTCAATCTTTTTGACCATGTAGAATTGAGTACCAACCAGTCAATCCAAAGCAAATTTAACTGGTGCTACAAAGTTATAAATTGTTATATTAGGAAGCCTTAAGCCTCTCTTTTCATAAGGTAAAATAGTTTTTCAAGATAAATCCTAAGTTTCATTCACTGCCACAATAAGGGCTAGATTACAAGTGGAGCAGTATTTTAAGTTTTCGCTATATTGAAACCTCTGCTAGTATTTTAATTTTTGCGCAAGTCAGATTGCACTCATATTCCAAGTTGAAAATAAACTGTTTTTCTCCAGCTGTAACCAAAATCGCACTTAAATTTGAAATTTGAAAATCGTTTTCGCATTCCCCCATAACAGTTAATGGAGAAAAAAAGTTTAAAAAAACCTAACACCCACTCTCTTTCGCAAACACCATGACATAGTCTCATTAGCTCAAACCCAACATGAAAATATAAATATTTCATATTCCAATGTTTTTTAACATGTTTGTTTGTAATATGAGCATACCTGATCGCACACTGTATTTTGTGCAAACACGATCGCATACTGTAATATGCCCAAAAACTATCTCATAATGTAATATACGCATTCTCAACATTAAAATTTGAATTTTTCATATTCCAATGTTATTTACATAACGGAATATTTTCTATTTATTCATAAATAAATATTTCTACATATATCTGATGGATTTTAAAGAAATATATATTTATTCCTATATATATGTAGATAATTATATATAGGCATAGATATACAGGGAGTGCAGAATTATTAGGCAAGTTGTATTTTTGAGGATTAATTTTATTATTGAACAACAACCATGTTCTCAATGAACCCAAAAAACTCATTAATATCAAAGCTGAATAGTTTTGGAAGTAGTTTTTCGTTTGTTTTTAGTTATAGCTATTTTAGGGGGATATCTGTGTGTGCAGGTGACTATTACTGTGCATAATTATTAGGCAACTTAACAAAAAACAAATATATACCCATTTCAATTATTTATTTTTACCAGTGAAACCAATATAACATCTCAACATTCACAAATATACATTTCTGACATTCAAAAACAAAACAAAAACAAATCAGTAACCAATATAGCCACCTTTCTTTGCAAGGACACTCAAAAGCCTGCCATCCATGGATTCTGTCAGTGTTTTGATCTGTTCACCATCAACATTGCGTGCAGCAGCAACCACAGCCTCCCAGACACTGTTCAGAGAGGTGTACTGTTTTCCCTCCTTGTAAATCTCACATTTGATGATGGACCACAGGTTCTCAATGGGGTTCAGATCAGGTGAACAAGGAGGCCATGTCATTAGATTTTCTTCTTTTATACCCTTTCTTGCCAGCCACGTGTGATGGAGCATTGTCCTGCATGAAAATCATGTTTTTCTTGAAGGATGCAGACTTCTTCCTGTACCACTGCTTGAAGAAGGTGTCTTCCAGAATCTGGCAGTAGGACTGGGAGTTGAGCTTGACTCCACCCTCAACCTGAAAAGGCCCCACAAGCTCATCTTTGATGATACCAGCCCAAACCAGTACTCCACCTCCACCTTGCTGGCGTCTGAGTCGGACTGGAGCTCTATGCCCTTTACCAATCCAGCCACGGGCCCATCCATCTGGCCCATCAAGACTCACTCTCATTTCATCAGTCCATAAAACCTTAGAAAAATCAGTCTTGAGATATTTCTTGGCCCAGTCTTGACGTTTCAGCTTCTGTGTCTTGTTCAGTGGTGGTCGTCTTTCAGCCTTTCTTACCTTGGCCATGTCTCTGAGTATTGCACACCTTGTGCTTTTGGGCAGTCCAGTGATGTTGCAGCTCTGAAATATGGCCAAACTGGTGGCAAGTGGCATCTTGGCAGCTGCACGCTTGACTTTTCTCAGTTCATGGGCAGTTATTTTGCGCCTTGGTTTTTCCACACGCTTCTTGCGACAATGTTGACTATTTTGAATGAAACGCTTGATTGTTCGATGATCACGCTTCAGAAGCTTTGCAATTTTAAGAGTGCTGCATCCCTCTGCAAGATATCTCACTATTTTTGACTTTTCTGAGCCTGTCAAGTCCTTCTTTTGACCCATTTTGCCAAAGGAAAGGAAGTTGCCTAATAATTATGCACACCTGATATAGGGTGTTGATGTCATTAGACCACACCCCTTCTCATTACAGAGATGCACATAACCTAATATGCTTAATTGGTAGTAGGCTTTCGAGCCTATACAGCTTGGAGTAAGAGAACATGCATAAAGAGGATGATGTGGTCAAAATACTCATTTGCCTAATAATTCTGCACTCCCTGTAGATATAAAAAGTGTTTTTCCATAGGAAACAATGGGGCTGCGTTAGGAGCTGAACGCTGCTTTTTTGCAGGTGTTAGGGTTTTTTCAGCCAGCTCAGCCCCATTGTAACCTAGGGGGAAATCGTGCACGAGCACATTTTTCCAGCTTACCGCTACCGTAAGCAAGGCTGTTATTGAGGTGAGAAGTGGAGCTAAATTTTGCTCAACGCTCACTTTTCTGAGGCTAACGCAACCATTCAGAAAACTCGTAATACCAGCGTTGTTTAAAGGGAGCGCTGGGAAAAAAAAGGAGCGTTAGCTCCGCAAGTTTTTACCGACAAAACTCGTAATCTAGGCGTAAGTTTGTCTATTAGAACTTTATCCAAAGTACACTTTATATACTTTAGTTATTTGCTGTCTGTGAGTTCTAACTTATACCCCATGATATCTTGTTTTATGGAAATCCATGCCTTTACCAATTATCATTATTCCTTATGGAGAATCAACACCAAAAGTGAATATCCTCATATGTGAATACCTTGTCATAATCTTCAACTCCTTTCAGTCTGGTTCATTACATATTTAAAGCCACATACACCTAAAAATACTTCTGTGTTTGAAACCTTTCTAATGTAACAAAAGCTAATAATGACTTATACTCATTTAATTCATCATTATTATCTGCGTTTATATTATTAGCAACAAAATACTATCAGCCAGATTACGAGTTTTGCGTTATGGCTTGCTCGCTACTAACTTGCAAGTTATTTCCACCGCTCACCTTTAATATCGCTGCTATTAAAGGTTTTCCAAAAACCGGCGTTTGTGGGCAATATGGCAGCGTTGAGCTCCATACCGCACACAAATACCAGCGCTGCTTTGAGCTGCTTTGACGAGCTCCTGCACGATTTCCCCATAGACATCAATGGGGAAAGCTGGCTAAAAAAAAGCCTAACACCTGCAATGATGGAGCATAAAGCTTCGTAACACAGCCCCATTGATTCCTATGGGGAAAGAAAATGTATGTTTAAACCTAACACCCTAACATAAACCTGAGACTAAACACCCCTAATCTGCCACCCCGACATCGCCGACACCTACATTACACTTATTAACACCTAATCTGCAGCCTCAACGTCGCCGACACCTACATTACACTTATTAACCCCTAATCTGCTGCCCCCAATGTCGCCGACACCTACATTATACTTATTAACCCCTAATCTGCCACCCGACATCGCAGACACCTACATTACACTTATAAAACCCTAATCTGCCGCCCCGACATTGCAGACACCTACATTACACTTATAAACCCCTAATCTGCCGCCACCAACATCGCTGACACCTACATTACACTTATTAAACCCTAATCTGCCATCCCCAATGTTGCCGACACCTACATTACACTTATTAACCCCTAATCTGCCATCCCTAATGTCGCCGACACCTACATTACACTTATTAACCCTTAAACTGCCGCCCCCGACATCGCCGAAACCTACCTACACTTATTAACCACTAATCTGCCGTCCCAAATGTCGCTGCCACCTACCTACACTTATTAACCCCTAATCTGCCGCCCCCAACGTCGCCGCCACTATACTAAAAACCCTAATCTGCCGCCCCGACATTGCAGACACCTACATTACACTTATAAACCCCTAATCTGCCGCCACCAACATCGCTGACACCTACATTACACTTATTAAACCCTAATCTGCCATCCCCAATGTTGCCGACACCTACATTACACTTATTAACCCCTAATCTGCCATCCCTAATGTCGCCGACACCTACATTACACTTATTAACCCTTAAACTGCCGCCCCCGACATCGCCGAAACCTACCTACACTTATTAACCACTAATCTGCCGTCCCAAATGTCGCTGCCACCTACCTACACTTATTAACCCCTAATCTGCCGCCCCCAACGTCGCCGCCACTATACTAAAGTTATTAACCCCTAAACCTCTGGCCTCCCACATCACTAACACTAAATAAATATATTATCCCCTAAACCTAAACCTAAGTCTAACCCTAACACCCCTAACTTTAATATAATTAAAATAAATTGAAATAAAAATTACTATTATTACCTAAATAATACCTATTTAAGACTAAATACTTACCTGTAAAATAAACCCTAAGCTAGCTACAATATAACTAATAGTTACATTGTAGCTATCTTAGGTTTTATTTTAATTTTACAGGTAAGTTTGTATTTATTTTAACTAGGTAGACTAGTTAGTAAATAGTTATTAACTATTTACTAGCTACCTAGTTAAAATAAATGCAAAGTTACCTGTAAAATAAAACCTTACCTGAGCTACACTAACATCTAACATTACACTAAAATTAAATAAATTAAACTAATTTTTTTTAATCTAAATTACAAAAAATAATAAACACTAAATTACACAAAATAAAAAATAAATTATGAAATATTTAAACTAATTACACCTAATCTAATAGCCATATCAAAATAAAAAAGCCCCCCCCCAAAATAAAAAAAACCCTAGCCTACACTAAACTGCCAATGGACCTTAAAGGGCTTTTGCGGGGCATTGCCCAAAAAGAAATCAGCTCTTTTACCTGTAAAAAAAAAATACAAACAACCACCCAACAGTAAAACCCACCATCCACACAACCAACCCCCCCAAATAAAAACCTACCTAAAAAACCTAAGATCCCCATTGCCCTGAAAATGGCATTTGGATGGGCATTGCCCTTAAAAGAGCATTTAGCTCTTTTAAGGTGCCCAAAGTCCCTAATCTAAAAATAAAACCCACCCAATAAACCCTTAAAAAAACCTAACACTAACTACCGAAGATCCACTTACAATTTTTATAGAACAGACATCCATCCTCATCCAGTCGGGAGAAGTCTTCATTCAAGCGGCAAGAAGTCTTCAACGAAGCCGGGAGAAGTCTTCATCCAAGCGGCAAGAAGCATCCTCCAGGCGGGCAGAAGTCTTCATCCAGACGGCATCTTCTATCTTCATCCTTCCGATGCGGAGTGGCTCCATCTTCAAGACATCCGGCACGGAGCATCCTCTTCTTTCGATGGCTATTGAAGAATGAAGTTTCCCTTTAAATTATGTCATCCAAGATGGCGTCCTTTGAATTCCGATTGGCTGATAGAATTCTATCAGCCAATCGGAATTAAAGGATAAAAAATCCTATTGGATGATCCAATCAGCCAATAGGATTGAGCTTGCATTCTATTGGCTGTTCCAATCAGCCAATAGAATGCAAGCTCAATCCTATTCTGCCCGCCTGGAGGACGACTTCTTGCTGCTTGGATGAAGACTTCTCCCGGCTTCGTTGAGGATTGAGCTTTAATCCTATTGGCTGATCCAATCAGCCAATAGGATTGAGCTTGCATTCTATTGGCTGTTCCAATCAGCCAATAGAATGCAAGCTCAATCCTATTCTGCCCGCCTGGAGGACGACTTCTTGCCACTTGGATGAAGACTTCTCCCGGCTGGATGAGGATGGATGTCGGGTCTTCAAAAACTGTAAGTGGATCTTCGGGGGTTAGTGTTAGGTTTTTTTAAGGGTTTATTGGGTGTGTTTTATTTTTAGATTAGGGACTTTGGGCACCATAAAAGAGCTAAATCCCCTTTTAAGGACAATGCCCATCCAAATGTCCTTTTCAGGGCAATGGGGAGCTTAGGTTTTTTAAGCAGGTTTTTATTTTGGGGGGTTGGTTGTGTGGGTGGTGGGTTTTACTGTTGGGGGGTTGTTTGTATTTTTTTTTTTTACAGGTAAAAGAGCTGATTTCTTTGGGGCAATGCCCCACAAAAGGCCCTTTTAAGGGCCATTGGCAGTTTAGTGTAGGCTATAGTTTTTTTATTTTTTTGGGGTTTTTTTTTTTATTTTGACAGGGCTATTAGATTATGTGTTAGTTTAAATATTTTAAATATTTGATAATTTATTTTTTATTTTGTGTAATTTAGTGTTTATTATTTTTTGTAATTTAGATCATTGTTTTTTTTAATAGTGTAATGTTAGGTTTTAGTGTAAAACAGGTTAGGTTTTATTTTACAGGTAACTTTGTATTTATTTTAGCTAGGTAGTTAGTTAATAGTTAATAACTATAAATTATTATTATTTGTCACAAAAAGAACTAGAACAACTTAGACAATATTTAGATGAAAACCTAAAGAAAGGTTTTATTGAACTATCTACTTTTCCTGCTGCAGCTGGATTTTTCTTTGTAACAAATAAAGACAAAACATTAAGGCCCATAATTGACTACAGAGCCTTAAACTCAGTTACCATAAAAAATCGCTACCAACTTCCACTCATCCCTGAACTCCTTGAACGTCTGAATGGAGCAACAATCTATACCAAATTAGATTTAAAGGGCGCTTACAATCTCATCAGAATTAAGGAAGGAGATGAGTGGAAGACAACCTTCAGAACTAGGTACAAGCTTTACTAATATAAAGTAATGCCATTTGGGCTCTGTAATGCCTCAGGTACATTCCAATGCTTCATTAATCATATATTTAGAGATTTAACTGACATTTGTGTAATAATCTATCTTGATGATATTTTGATATATTCCAAAACCAAAGAAGAACATGTAAAACATGTCCGCTGGGTACTTACAAGAGACTCTGAGACCATAGATTATTTGCAAAGTTGGAAAAGTGTCAATTTCATGTTAAGGAAATTAAGTTTGTTAGGTTACATCATATCCCCAAACAAGGTACAGAAGGATCCTGAAAAGGTTTAAGCCATAACTAATTGGCCTAGACCAACATCTATCAAATCTATGCAGAGGTTCATAGGTTTCTCAAACTTTTATAGAAAATATATCCAAAAATGTTCTACCATAGTCAAACCACTGACTGCCTTAACTAAAAAGAACCAAAACATTGTCTGGACACCTTCAGCAGAAAAAGCTTTTCAATATCTAAAACATACTTTCACCACTGCACCTATTCTGAACCTCCCAGACCACACTTGCCAATTTGTTCTCGAAGCTGATGCTTCTGACACAGGAATTGGAGCAGTTCTCTCACAATGCTTAGATGAAACATCCAAACCACTTCCTGTAGTTTTTTATTCTAGACGTTTGCAACCAGCAGAAACAAACTACTCCATTGGAGATAAGGTGTTACTTGCCAATGTGCTCTAGAAACATGGCAACACATTTTAGAAGGCACTTCTAAACCTTTTATTATATTCACAGATCATAAAAATTTGGAAAAAAAAAAGTAAAACCCTGTCCTCTCGACAGGTCAGTTGGGCATTGTTTTTGGATAGATTCTACTTAACATACCGCCCAGGAAATCAAAACACTAAAGCTGATGCATTATCTAGAATAAGTTAACTTAATCCACAAATAAAGACATAATCTCATATAATTCCTCCAAATAAAATAATAGGAGCCTTATGGTCTTTTGAAAAGGAGATTCTTAAAGCTTTAGATTCAGAAGAATTATCTAAACTGACATTCCTAAGACAAGGCCAATCAGGTTTCTACTTCAATAACAACATGTTGTATGTTCCTAAAACACTCAGAGACACAATTATCAACCATTTCCACGATTCCTTAATCTCAGGACATCCAGGAGTACAAAAAACTATCGATTTAATAAGAAGATATTTTTGGTGGCCTCAAATGAACTAAAGTATTCTTGAATACGTTACCTCTTGTGATGTTTGTGCCCAAAATAAAATTCAATGCAAGACACCTTTTGGCTACCTACATTCAAATCCAGTTCCAGACATCCCCTGGACAACCATATCAATGGACTTTATCGTTGAATTACCATCCTCACAGCATCATAATACTATACTGGTTGTTGTGGATCATTTAACCAAACTGGCTCATTTTATCCCATTAAAACATCTTCCTACTGCAAAAGAAACAGCTGAAGTCTTCATTGGACATATTAAGGCTGCACAGATTACCCAGCACAATAATTAGTGATTGTGGGACACAATTTACCTCTTTCATTTGGAAAGCACTATGCAAAATCCTAAAAATGGATTCTCGACTTTCAACTGCCTTTCATCCCCAGACAAATGGACTTAAGAAAAGTGTTAATCAAATTCTTGAATAGTATCTACAATTTTAAGTGTCCCATTTACAAGATGATTGGTATTCTTTGCTACCTATGGCAGAGTTTTCATATAATAACTCACTTTCCAGCTCCAGTAAAACAACACTGTTTTTGCTACATATGGTTGCAACCCTAAAAGTATTATTCTTTCTGATACAGATAACAAATCACTTAGTGCATCCGACTACACAACTACATTAAAGAAGGGAATTGATCTTCTTAAAATACACTTAACTAATGCTCAAACAAAACAGAAACACTACTACGACTTGAAACACAGACCAAGTCCCAATTATAAGATCAGAGATATGGTCTGGCTCAGTACTAAAAATCTAAGAGTCGATGTACCCTCCAGGAAACTTGGATCTCAATTTGTAGGTCCATTTCCTATTAAGAAGATTATCAATGAATGCACTGTTTTTCTAGATCTACCAGATTCTTACAAAATACATCCCTCATTTCATGTATCTCTCTTAAAACCTCATATATCAAACAAACATTCCAACCATTTACAAGATGCTCCACCTCCACTCAACATTGATAACCAAGATGAATATGAAGTCCAGACTATACTTGATTCTTGTTTACGATGTAAGAAACTTGAATATCTAGTATCAACGAAAGGATATGTTCCAGAAGATAACTCTTGGGTTTCATCCACTGATCTTCATGCGCCTAAGTTGCTGAGAACTTTTCATAAGCGTTACCCTATGAAACCTAAAACCGAATCCTTCGAGAGTATTCCTTGAGTAGGGGGATCTGTAATACACCGTATTGTCTCTTTAAGACTGACACCTCCTCTTCAATTACAACCTATAAAAGGTCACTTCCTCCTATCATTGTTGCTTGATTATTTTGTTCCTATTAAATTTTTAGGATCAACTCCAAGCCTCCCTGAACTTTCTCTGCTACGCCTGTCCGGAGATCACAGCACTTCCACCCTTTGTCGATATCATGCCTTTGCAAGTTTTCCGGATTTCCAACTATTGCCGACAAGCTGCATCACTTCATTACTCACCTGTCTTGCTGTTCACACAGCCTCACCTGTCTCGCTGTTCACACAGCCTCATTATTTCCGCCCACCTGACACGCTGTTCAGACAGCCACCGCTCAGCTAATCACACTATTCACACAGCCACAACGGATTTCTCAGCTGACACCCTGCTCACTCAGCCTCCGAGTCGCCATTCTGATAACAGAACACTGCTACTCAGGAAAACCGCAAGTATATATGCAATCTGCAGAGTATTGAACTGTTTAACTTCCATCTCTCTGCTGAGTATACAATTGACCATTATTTTGTGCAGTTGCTTACTAAACTTTGCCTACTAAGTTTGTCTATTAGAACTTTCTCCAAAGTACACTTTATATACTTAAGTTATTTGCTGTCTGTGAGTTCTAACTTATATCCCATTATATCTTGTTTTATTGAAATCCATGCCTTTACCAATTATCATTATTCCTTATGGAGAATAAACACTAAAAGTTAATATCCTCATATGTGAATACCTTGTCATAATCTTCACCAAACTTCAACTCCTTTCAGTCTGGTTCATTGCATATTCAAAGCCACAAATGAGGGAAGAATGAACAACCTTGTCTGGTACCCCGAGAAAGGGGAAAATGTGTTGAAAGAGCTTGGTTTACAATTATATGTGTTGATAAGTCTCTAACATGTAACCTTCCCAGCATCCAGTGATAGGACGCAGGCCTCCAACAGAGCGGGACTCTGGCTAAGATTTTCCTAAAGCTCAAAACTGAAGTTCTATCTGGGACAAAGTCTGGTAGAATATTCTTTAATCTATTTGCGAAAAAAACTAATCAATATTTAATCTGTTTTTTATATCTGATATTTTATATCTGATATATAAAAATCAGTTCATTTTCTACAAAAGATAAACATATACCCCCTAACAGTATACAAACCCCCACTCCCCAAACCCACAAAATAAAATTAAAGTAAAACCTAATCAACCCATTTCCCTTAAAAAGGTTATTTGTATAGGCATTGCCCTTAAAAGGGCATTCAGCTCTTTTGCTGCCCATTAAAAATAAAAAATAGCAATTCTAAAAAAAAACACACACCCCAAAATGAAAACAAAATTACACAAAATAACAAATGAATTATCCAAAATAATAACAATTATTCCTATTCTAATACCCATTTAAAAAAAAAAAAAACACCCCAAAATAAAAGAAACCTAATCTAGAATAAACTACCAATTGTCATTAAAAGGGCCTTTTGTAGGACATTGCCCTAAAGAAATCAGCTCTTTTTCTAAAAAAATACAGACCCACTACCATTACAAACCCCCATCCCCCAAACCCACAAAATAAAAAGAACTATCTAAAAAAACCTAATCTACCCATTGCCCTGAAAAAGGCATTTGTATGGGCATTGCCCTTAAAAGGGCATTCAGCTCTTTTTCTTGCCCTTAAAAGGGCATTCAGCTGTTTTAAGAACTGCTCAAACCCTAATCTAAAAAAAACCTTAAAAAAACCTAATGCTAACTGCTTTTTAGGTGCTCACAGTTGCTGAAGTCCCGCTTGAACGATTTTCATCCCGGCAGCTCCATCTTCATCCAGACGGCTCCATCTTCATCCATCGCAGAACTGGTATCTTCTTCATCCCTGCGGAGGTGGAGCAGTTGCTGAGCGGAAGTCCAAGGCGGAGGTCCTCATTCTATTGGCTGATTCGAATCAGCCAATAGAATAAGAGCTGCTTAAATCATATTGGCTGATTTGAATAGGCAATAGGATTTTAGCAGCCCTAATTCCTATTGGCTGATTTAAAATTTTCAGCCAATAGGAATGCAATGGTACCCCAGTATAAAAGGTGTACCTTGCATTTCAATCCTCAGTGTGCGGTGGATGATCACATGAAGAGGACATCAATGTTGGATCAGGACTTCCGCCTGGACTTCCACCTGGACCTTCGCCTTGGACCTCTGCCTTGGACCTTTGCCTGTACCTCCGCCTCCGCGCATCGACTGCTCCACCTCCACAGGGATGAAGAAAATGCTGGTCCCTTGATGGATGAAGATGGAGCCGTCTGGATGAAGATGGAGCCACCGGGATGAAAATCGTTCAAGCGGGACTTCAGCAACTGTGAGTACCTAATGAGGGGTCAGTGTTAGGTTTTTTAAAGGTTTTTGGGGTGTTTTTTTTAGATTAGGGTTTGGGCAGTTCTTAAAATAACTGAATGCCATTTTAAGGGTAAGAAAAAGAGCTGAATGACCTTTTAAGGGCAATGCCCATAAAAATGCCCTTTTAAGGGCAATGCCCATAAAAATGCCCTTTTCAGGGCAGTGGGTAGATTAGGTTTTACTTTATTTTTATTTTGTGGGTTTGGGGGGTGGGGGTTTGTATACTGTTAGGGGGTGTATGTTTTTCTTTTGTAGAAAAAGAGCTGATTTCTTTAGGGCAATGCCCTACAAAAGGCCCTTTTAAGGGCTCTTGGTAGTTTATTATAGATTAGGTTTTTTTATTTTGTGGTGGGTTTTGTTTTTTTTAAACAGGGTATTAGAATAGGAATCATTTTTATTGTTTTGGATAATTTCATTTGCTATTTTTTGTAATGGTAGTTTTTTTTGTAATTTTAGTGTTTTTTATTTTTTGTAATGTTAGATTTTAGTGTAAGGAAGCTTAGGTTTTATTTCACAGGTAAGTTTGTATTTATTTTAACTAGGTAGTTAGTTAATAGTTATTAACTATTTACTAACTACCTAGTTAAAATAAATACAAACTTACTTGTGAAATAAACTATGAGTTATATTGTACCTAGCTTAGGTTTTATTTCACAGGTAAGTATGTATTTGGTTTTAAATAGGTATTATTTAGTTAATAATTGTAACTTAATTTAGCTCTATTTTAATTATGTTAAAGTTTGAGGGTGTTAGGGTTAGGGTTAGGTTTAGGGTTAGGTTTAGGGGTTAATAGTTTAATTTAGGTTGTTGCGATGTGGGGGGCTGGCAGTTTAGGGGTTAATAGGTTTATTTAGCGGTAGTGATGTGGGAGGCCAGAGGTTTAGGGGTTAATAGCTTTATTTAGTGGCAGCGATGTCGGGGAGAGGCAGAATAGGGGTTAATATATTTATTATAGTCTGGGCAATGTTGGGGTGCGGGAGAATAGGGGTTAATAACTTTAGTATAGTGACAACGATGTTGGGGAGCGGCAGAATAGGGGTTAATAAATTTTATTAGTGGTGGCGATGTCGGGATCGGCATATTAGGGGTTAATAACTTTAATTTATTGTTTGCGATGTGGGAGGGCCTCGGTTTAGGGGTTAATAGGTAGTTTATTGTTGTTTATTGTACTTTATAACACTTTAGTTATGAGTTTTATGTAACAGGTTTGTTGCGTAAAACTCCTAACTACTGCTCTCAGATGGCGGCACGGATCTTGTCGTTATAGGGTGTAACGCAAGTTTTTTAGCCTCACCTCAAAACTCGTAATAGCAGCACTATGAGAATCCCATGAAAAAAAAAATCATTTTTTCTCGTGCGGTACTGACGTTGCGTTACAGGCTAAAAGTTTTACAGCTATACCAACACAACTCGTAATGGCTGCAT
This sequence comes from Bombina bombina, assembly GCF_027579735.1. Classification (NCBI taxonomy): domain Eukaryota; kingdom Metazoa; phylum Chordata; class Amphibia; order Anura; family Bombinatoridae; genus Bombina; species Bombina bombina. The sequence continues at coordinate 18,770 of NW_026512029.1, forward strand.
TGCTGTTTTAACGCTGAAATGGCCATTTTTTTAGCGTTAAAACACGAACGCAAAACTCGTAATCTAGGTGTATGTGAATAATGAAAGAAACATTTTAGGTTTCGTTTCCTTTTTAAAAGAATCAAATATTTTCTTCTCATTGTTCACCAAATATTTTTAAAACACTGCATCTTAGTTGATAAATCAATTTTACATATATCTAAATAAAAGTTGGTAGTTATATTAAAATTATCTTTTATAATAAATCTGCCCACCACAAATAAAGACATAATCTCATATAATTCCTCCAAATAAAATAATAGGAGCCTTATGGTCTTTTGAAAAGGAGATTCTTAAAGCTTTAGATTCAGAAGAATTATCTAAACTGACATTCCTAAGACAAGGCCAATCAGGTTTCTACTTCAATAACAACATGTTGTATGTTCCTAAAACACTCAGAGACACAATTATCAACCATTTCCACGATTCCTTAATCTCAGGACATCCAGGAGTACAAAAAACTATCGATTTAATAAGAAGATATTTTTGGTGGCCTCAAATGAACTAAAGTATTCTTGAATACGTTACCTCTTGTGATGTTTGTGCCCAAAATAAAATTCAATGCAAGACACCTTTTGGCTACCTACATTCAAATCCAGTTCCAGACATCCCCTGGACAACCATATCAATGGACTTTATCGTTGAATTACCATCCTCACAGCATCATAATACTATACTGGTTGTTGTGGATCATTTAACCAAACTGGCTCATTTTATCCCATTAAAACATCTTCCTACTGCAAAAGAAACAGCTGAAGTCTTCATTGGACATATTAAGGCTGCACAGATTACCCAGCACAATAATTAGTGATTGTGGGACACAATTTACCTCTTTCATTTGGAAAGCACTATGCAAAATCCTAAAAATGGATTCTCGACTTTCAACTGCCTTTCATCCCCAGACAAATGGACTTAAGAAAAGTGTTAATCAAATTCTTGAATAGTATCTACAATTTTAAGTGTCCCATTTACAAGATGATTGGTATTCTTTGCTACCTATGGCAGAGTTTTCATATAATAACTCACTTTCCAGCTCCAGTAAAACAACACTGTTTTTGCTACATATGGTTGCAACCCTAAAAGTATTATTCTTTCTGATACAGATAACAAATCACTTAGTGCATCCGACTACACAACTACATTAAAGAAGGGAATTGATCTTCTTAAAATACACTTAACTAATGCTCAAACAAAACAGAAACACTACTACGACTTGAAACACAGACCAAGTCCCAATTATAAGATCAGAGATATGGTCTGGCTCAGTACTAAAAATCTAAGAGTCGATGTACCCTCCAGGAAACTTGGATCTCAATTTGTAGGTCCATTTCCTATTAAGAAGATTATCAATGAATGCACTGTTTTTCTAGATCTACCAGATTCTTACAAAATACATCCCTCATTTCATGTATCTCTCTTAAAACCTCATATATCAAACAAACATTCCAACCATTTACAAGATGCTCCACCTCCACTCAACATTGATAACCAAGATGAATATGAAGTCCAGACTATACTTGATTCTTGTTTACGATGTAAGAAACTTGAATATCTAGTATCAACGAAAGGATATGTTCCAGAAGATAACTCTTGGGTTTCATCCACTGATCTTCATGCGCCTAAGTTGCTGAGAACTTTTCATAAGCGTTACCCTATGAAACCTAAAACCGAATCCTTCGAGAGTATTCCTTGAGTAGGGGGATCTGTAATACACCGTATTGTCTCTTTAAGACTGACACCTCCTCTTCAATTACAACCTATAAAAGGTCACTTCCTCCTATCATTGTTGCTTGATTATTTTGTTCCTATTAAATTTTTAGGATCAACTCCAAGCCTCCCTGAACTTTCTCTGCTACGCCTGTCCGGAGATCACAGCACTTCCACCCTTTGTCGATATCATGCCTTTGCAAGTTTTCCGGATTTCCAACTATTGCCGACAAGCTGCATCACTTCATTACTCACCTGTCTTGCTGTTCACACAGCCTCACCTGTCTCGCTGTTCACACAGCCTCATTATTTCCGCCCACCTGACACGCTGTTCAGACAGCCACCGCTCAGCTAATCACACTATTCACACAGCCACAACGGATTTCTCAGCTGACACCCTGCTCACTCAGCCTCCGAGTCGCCATTCTGATAACAGAACACTGCTACTCAGGAAAACCGCAAGTATATATGCAATCTGCAGAGTATTGAACTGTTTAACTTCCATCTCTCTGCTGAGTATACAATTGACCATTATTTTGTGCAGTTGCTTACTAAACTTTGCCTACTAAGTTTGTCTATTAGAACTTTCTCCAAAGTACACTTTATATACTTAAGTTATTTGCTGTCTGTGAGTTCTAACTTATATCCCATTATATCTTGTTTTATTGAAATCCATGCCTTTACCAATTATCATTATTCCTTATGGAGAATAAACACTAAAAGTTAATATCCTCATATGTGAATACCTTGTTATAATCTTCACCAAACTTCAACTCCTTTCAGTCTGGTTCATTGCATATTCAAAGCCACAAATGAGGGAAGAATGAACAACCTTGTCTGGTACCCCGAGAAAGGGGAAAATGTGTTGAAAGAGCTTGGTTTACAATTATATGTGTTGATAAGTCTCTAACATGTAACCTTCCCAGCATCCAGTGATAGGACGCAGGCCTCCAACAGAGCGGGACTCTGGCTAAGATTTTCCTAAAGCTCAAAACTGAAGTTCTATCTGGGACAAAGTCTGGTAGAATATTCTTTAATCTATTTGCGAAAAAAACTAATCAATATTTAATCTGTTTTTTATATCTGATATATGATGTGGTCTCAGCTTTCATGACAACCTTTGCAGATTCCTAGAAAACATATGGGTGTCTTAAATATATTGAGTTATGATATTTAAACTCCTCCCATCTTCCTTCTAAATAAATTCTAAAGTTTTCAGAATTAACTAAATATAAGGGAAAGAGAAATAATGGAGCACAAATCTTACATCCAAAGTAAGTATAACTGCAGCACAGTCTGACAGAAAAAAAAATCATCCATTCTAGACTCAGTATAATGAGTTTTAGAAAAAACATGTAAAATATAGTTTGTCTGGATTTCGGATCTTCCAAATATCATACACTGATAAATGAGATTTAAAGGGACATAAAATCCAAATAAAATATTTAATGATTTGGATAGTGCAACCGCATACAATTTTAAACAACTTTCCAATTTACTTCTATTATCATATTTCCTTTGCTTTATTGTTATCCTTTTGTTGAAAAGCAGGAATGGAAGCTCAGGTCTGCAGCACTATATGGTAGCAGTTTTGATAAAAGGAGTAAATTGGAAACATTTTTAAAATTGCATTCTCTATCACCTAGATTACAAGTTTAAGGAACGCACCAAAAGTTGCGTTATTTCATCCTCCATAGCGTTGCCATTACAAGTTTTTGAAAAGCCGGCTTGTGTGTGCAATATGGTTGGGTTGAGCTCCATACCGCACAAAATACAAGCGCTGCTTTGACGTGCTTTTGCACGCTTTCCCCATAGACATCAATGGGGAGAGAGTGTCAGAAAAAAACACCTGTGATCGCGGAATGAAAAGCTCCGTAACGCAGCCCCATTGATGTGTATGGGGGAAAAAAAGTTACGTTTAAACCTAACACCCTAACATAAAGCCCACATCTAAACACCCCTAATCTGCCGCCCCCGATATGGCCGCCACCTAAATAAATCTATTAACCCCTAATCTGCCGCTCCCGATATCGCCTCCACTATACTAAAGTTATTAACCCCTATTCCCCTGCACCCCAACATCGCCCACACTATAAAAAAGATATTAATTCCGCCACTCCCCGACATCGCCGCCACTAAATAAAGCTATTAACCCCTAAACCTCTGGCCTCCCACATCACTACCACTAAATAAAGCTATTAACCCCTAAACCGCCAGCCCCCCACATCGCAACAACCTAAATTAAACTATTAACCCCTAAACCTAACCTTAAACCTAACCCTAAACCTAACCCTAACGCTAACACCCCCAAACTTTAAAATAATTAAAATAGAGCTAAATTAAAGTTACAATTATTAACTAAATAATATCTATTTAAAACTAAAAACAAACTTACCTGTGAAATAATACCTAAGCTAAGTAGACTAGTTAGTTAATACAAAAACCTACCATTACTAAAAATAAAAAACACTACAATTACAAAAAATAACAAACGAAATTATACAAAACAATAAAAATTATTCCTATTCTAATACCCTGTTTAAAATAAAAAATGCCCCAAAATAAAAAAAACCCTAATCTATAATAAACTACCATGGGCCCTTAAAAGGGCCTTTTGTAGGGTATTGCCCTAAAAAAATCAGTTCATTTTCTACAAAAGATAAACATATACCCCCTAACAGTATACAAACCCCCACTCCCCAAACCCACAAAATAAAATTAAAGTAAAACCTAATCAACCCATTTCCCTTAAAAAGGTTATTTGTATAGGCATTGCCCTTAAAAGGGCATTCAGCTCTTTTGCTGCCCATTAAAAATAAAAAATAGCAATTCTAAAAAAAAACACACACCCCAAAATGAAAACAAAATTACACAAAATAACAAATGAATTATCCAAAATAATAACAATTATTCCTATTCTAATACCCATTTAAAAAAAAAAAAACACCCCAAAATAAAAGAAACCTAATCTAGAATAAACTACCAATTGTCATTAAAAGGGCCTTTTGTAGGACATTGCCCTAAAGAAATCAGCTCTTTTTCTAAAAAAATACAGACCCACTACCATTACAAACCCCCATCCCCCAAACCCACAAAATAAAAAGAACTATCTAAAAAAACCTAATCTACCCATTGCCCTGAAAAAGGCATTTGTATGGGCATTGCCCTTAAAAGGGCATTCAGCTCTTTTTCTTGCCCTTAAAAGGGCATTCAGCTGTTTTAAGAACTGCTCAAACCCTAATCTAAAAAAAACCTTAAAAAAACCTAATGCTAACTGCTTTTTAGGTGCTCACAGTTGCTGAAGTCCCGCTTGAACGATTTTCATCCCGGCAGCTCCATCTTCATCCAGACGGCTCCATCTTCATCCATCGCAGAACTGGTATCTTCTTCATCCCTGCGGAGGTGGAGCAGTTGCTGAGCGGAAGTCCAAGGCGGAGGTCCTCATTCTATTGGCTGATTCGAATCAGCCAATAGAATAAGAGCTGCTTAAATCATATTGGCTGATTTGAATAGGCAATAGGATTTTAGCAGCCCTAATTCCTATTGGCTGATTTAAAATTTTCAGCCAATAGGAATGCAATGGTACCCCAGTATAAAAGGTGTACCTTGCATTTCAATCCTCAGTGTGCGGTGGATGATCACATGAAGAGGACATCAATGTTGGATCAGGACTTCCGCCTGGACTTCCACCTGGACCTTCGCCTTGGACCTCTGCCTTGGACCTTTGCCTGTACCTCCGCCTCCGCGCATCGACTGCTCCACCTCCACAGGGATGAAGAAAATGCTGGTCCCTTGATGGATGAAGATGGAGCCGTCTGGATGAAGATGGAGCCACCGGGATGAAAATCGTTCAAGCGGGACTTCAGCAACTGTGAGTACCTAATGAGGGGTCAGTGTTAGGTTTTTTAAAGGTTTTTGGGGTGTTTTTTTTAGATTAGGGTTTGGGCAGTTCTTAAAATAACTGAATGCCATTTTAAGGGTAAGAAAAAGAGCTGAATGACCTTTTAAGGGCAATGCCCATAAAAATGCCCTTTTAAGGGCAATGCCCATAAAAATGCCCTTTTCAGGGCAGTGGGTAGATTAGGTTTTACTTTATTTTTATTTTGTGGGTTTGGGGGGTGGGGGTTTGTATACTGTTAGGGGGTGTATGTTTTTCTTTTGTAGAAAAAGAGCTGATTTCTTTAGGGCAATGCCCTACAAAAGGCCCTTTTAAGGGCTCTTGGTAGTTTATTATAGATTAGGTTTTTTTATTTTGTGGTGGGTTTTGTTTTTTTTAAACAGGGTATTAGAATAGGAATCATTTTTATTGTTTTGGATAATTTCATTTGCTATTTTTTGTAATGGTAGTTTTTTTTGTAATTTTAGTGTTTTTTATTTTTTGTAATGTTAGATTTTAGTGTAAGGAAGCTTAGGTTTTATTTCACAGGTAAGTTTGTATTTATTTTAACTAGGTAGTTAGTAAATAGTTAATAACTATTAACTAACTAGTCTACCTAGTTAAAATAAATACAAACTTACTTGTGAAATAAACTATGAGTTATATTGTACCTAGCTTAGGTTTTATTTCACAGGTAAGTATGTATTTGGTTTTAAATAGGTATTATTTAGTTAATAATTGTAACTTAATTTAGCTCTATTTTAATTATGTTAAAGTTTGAGGGTGTTAGGGTTAGGGTTAGGTTTAGGGTTAGGTTTAGGGGTTAATAGTTTAATTTAGGTTGTTGCGATGTGGGGGGCTGGCAGTTTAGGGGTTAATAGGTTTATTTAGCGGTAGTGATGTGGGAGGCCAGAGGTTTAGGGGTTAATAGCTTTATTTAGTGGCAGCGATGTCGGGGAGAGGCAGAATAGGGGTTAATATATTTATTATAGTCTGGGCAATGTTGGGGTGCGGGAGAATAGGGGTTAATAACTTTAGTATAGTGACAACGATGTCGGGGAGCGGCAGAATAGGGGTTAATAAATTTTATTAGTGGTGGCGATGTCGGGATCGGCATATTAGGGGTTAATAACTTTAATTTATTGTTTGCGATGTGGGAGGGCCTCGGTTTAGGGGTTAATAGGTAGTTTATTGTTGTTTATTGTACTTTATAACACTTTAGTTATGAGTTTTATGTAACAGGTTTGTTGCGTAAAACTCCTAACTACTGCTCTCAGATGGCGGCAGTGACGTGCAGTAATAGGAGGCAGGGGAGGCAGCGCCTCCCCTGTCCAATCAGGGAAAAAAAAAAAAGATTTCCAATAATATTTATTTAAAAAAAAAAAAAGTTTTTTATTGTATTTATTTTTTGGGCACCCCCCAAGTGTACCCCCCCACCCCCCATGGCGATTGCTCATTACCCACATCATTTATTTGTGTATTTATTTCTTATTTGTGTACTACAGTACTGCGCTTGCGCTGCCAATTCATTATCCATTGTTGCGCAATTCGGAGACAGTGAGCCGGTCCGCTGCCCTCCATTAATTGCGCAACATGGATCTACATAACAATAGACTGCTCACTTAGAGCTGCGCCACCTACTGGTGACTCTCTGGGGCCTCATACAAGCTCCAATGGAGGCGGTTCTCAAAACAGCCTCCATGATGAGCTAGATCATCACTCAGCCAATCTGCCCAATCCGCATTCAGCACTGCAGGGAGGCGTGCCTGCTGGGCTGCTGAGTGACAGTCTGGACTCTGGAGTGTGACGTTGCGCCGCCGACACAGTGAGTCAGACTGGCCTGGAGGGAAGACTCAGTAGCTCAGTAGTTGGAGGGAGCTGCTACTGCAGATAGTGTGACCGCGTGTCAGTGCTGCCCTGCCCTCAGTGCCCGCCTGGGCTGAAACTACTGCTCACAGCCTCACACTACTGCTGCTCAGTCAGTCAATTAGCTGCGGACCGCGGTTGTGGAGGGGAGAGAGCCGGGAAGAGAGCAGAGAGAGTGAGACTCAGCCGGTGGTGGACTCGGGTGGAGGAGCGGAGGCTAGCCAGTGCCACTTGGGTGGACCCGGACACCCGTGGAGTGAGTCAGGTCAGGAGTGACAGAGTCTCTCAGTCTTCTGTCTGACACGACCGACCGGACGGACCTCATCAGCTCAGGACAGGTAAGGTTCCTTCCACTAAACCTTCTCACCTCTGTGCTGGCTGATATAAGGGTAGCAACTCTTACCCTGACATAAATGGAGCAGGTTACCAGCTTAAATAAATGCAACAATGAGAGCAGTCAGTTTGATAGTTTGGTGTTATGCAGATATACTAGAATATTTATAGGACAGTTCAAAGCCCATATCAAATTAAAAAAAAGAAAGTGAAAGTATTTAATTATAAGGATTAAGGACTGTATAAAGTACTGTAAATGTGATCAGAATTTCTGGGAAAGTTATTTAAAAATTTCTGGGAAAGTTATTTTAAAAAAATAATAATAAGTGCACTGTAGTGACCTGCCTGTGTCTCTCCCCTCCCTCCATTGTGTCTCTTTCCCCCTCCCTCCATTGTGTCTCTCTCCCCCTCCCTCCATTGTGTCTCTCTCCCCCTCCCTCCCATGTGTCTCTCTCCCCCTTCCTCCCCTGTGTCTCTCTCCCCCTCCCTCCCCTGTGTCTCTCTCCCTCTCCCTCCCCTGTGTCTCTCCCCCCTCCCTCCCCTGTGTCTCTCCCCCCCCTCCCTCCCCTGTGTCTCTCCCCCCTCCCTCCCCTGGGTCTCTCCCCCCCTCCCTCCCCTGTGTCTCTCCCCCCTCCCTCCCCTGTGTCTCTCTCCCCCTCCCTCTATTGTGTCTCTCTCCCCCTCCCTCCATTGTGTCTCTCTCCCCCTTCCTCCCCTGTGTCTCTCTCCCCCTCCCTCCCCTGTGTCTCTCCCCCCCCTCCCTCCCCTGTGTCTCTCCCCCCCCTCCCTCCCCTGTGTCTCTCCCCCCCTCCCTCCCCTGTGTCTCTCCCTCCCCTGTGTCTCTCCCTCCCCTGTGTCTCTCCCTCCCTTGTGTCTCTCCCTCCCCTGTGTCTCTCCCTCCCCTGTGTC
>NW_026512029.1:30000-32300 GCF_027579735.1 Bombina bombina
ACTGCATCTTAGTTGATAAATCAATTTTACATATATCTAAATAAAAGTTGGTAGTTATATTAAAATTATCTTTTATAATAAATCTGCCCACCACAAAGGAAGTATTTTTAATAATTTATACCAAAAATAACTATTCTGGTTGTTGGGGCCAAACACATTATAAATTAGATAAAGGGATATGAAACTCAATTTTTTTCTTTCATGATTCAGCTAGAGCCTGCAATTTTATGTATAGCCACCAATCAACAAGCGCTACCCAGGGTCCTGAACCAGAAATGGGCCGGGTCCTAAGCTTTTTCCAATAAAGATAGCATGAGAACGAATTCAAATTGATAATAGGATTAAATTAGAAAGTTTGTTAAAGTTGCATGCTCTATCTAAATCATGAAAGAAAACAAATTGGTTTCATATCCCTTTAAGAGACTTTCCAATTTACTTCCATTATCAAATATTATGCAGTATTTTTATATCCACACTTTCTGAGGCACCAGCATCTACTGGGCATGTGCTAGAGTTCACAAGGTATACATATATGAGTCTGTGATTGTCTCATGGCTGTCACATGATACATGATACAGGGGCTGGCAATTGAAGTAGGTTTTGAAATTTGTCAGAAAAAAAAACTACTGCTCATTTAAAATTCAGAATAAGTGGAATTTCATTGTCTTTTTATTATGCACTTCTTGGTTATGTAGTTCTATTGTATTTAAAGCTCCTTTATGCAACTCTAATGCATTTATGGTCCTTTAATTTCATACAAACAATCTTTATTATTTAAAATAGCCAATCCTCTAGACACATTTTTAAAAAGAAGAAAAAATCCTACTTAGACCTTTGTGCTTTTAACTTTTTTTCTGTTTCATTTAAATGTGTTTCTTGTTAATGAGGCAAAATCTTGAGGTGAGTGAAAAACACTTTCCATTTTACTGGGTAAAGGATAGATATCCCCTACATTCCAGGATACAAACTTATTTATAAAACATAAAAGTGATAACTTTGGGCTAGATTACAAGCGAAGTACTAACTGTTGCACACAAGCAGTAAGGGGTTTATCGAGGCTGTTTGCGCATTTTGGAAGTAGCGTGTGTATTACAAGTTGACAGTAAATGCATTCGCTTGAGTGCAATTTAATCTCACAGGCATCGGATAGCACAAATTCAGAACTCTGGTTAACTGTTACGCTAGACAAAAAGTTGCACAAAACACATCAAAAATATATTGTACAGTACAGTTACACTCATAATAACACTGTCTGATAAAAAATATTTTAAAATTGCATAAAATGGTTAAAAAGACTTAAAGATAAATGTCTATACCTGTATATGTAAAGAACATTGGATTGTAAAATGTGTTTAGTATACACACAGTTAAACACATTCTTTAATATTAAAGATGAATAAATAAAAAAGATTTTTCATCTTTTGTGGTATTTAACTGGAAAGGGCTCCAAAGTGTATCTATAGGTATATATATATATATATATATATATATATATATATATATATATATATATATATATATATATATATATATATGTAAAATATACTGTATATACACATATAAATACATATACATACTGTATATATATATCTGTATACATTTTTTTTTTTCCTTCCCCTACCCTTTACGCAAGCTTTCAAGCTCGAGCAAACAAGTTTATGGTCAACTTGTAATATGTGTGCTATTTCTGTTGCGTGCAAAAAGCAGAGTAAAGTCGATATTGCTCATGCCATTTGCAATCTAGCCCTAAATCTGCTAAAGGGTTTCATTGACTTGATAGTTAAGGAGATTTGAAAAGTAAATGGAAGATTGGAGTTAAAATAGTGACTAAGATTTCCCAGTAGTTATCTCTGTTCACTGTGCTAGAGGGTTTAAGCTCTAGTAGTAACCTGAATAAAAATACTGAAGTATATCTAATTAACCCCTTCAATTACTGTAACTGTGGCAATAAAATAATTTATCAACAGGCACTAAATTATCTATTAAAAAAAATAATTCTCTCTGCTTTGAAGATAAATTGAAGCAAATCTGGCTTGGTGTTAGTCGCAAACAATTTCAACCACACAAGGATTTAATTCCCTATATAAGCAAACCCTTTCTATACTGAAAAACGTCAGCAATTAAATTGTCAATCGGTTAAATATCTACATTCCATTGTTCTTTTGTTTTTGTTTTTAAAAACTTTGTTCAAAAATATTTTTGAGCTTTCAAGCTTTTGTTTCTTGAATGAAAGAATAGAGTTTTCTCTTCAGGAATTTCTTGATTATAGATTTGGGATCTGAATGCGTGAACTTATGTTC
>NW_026512030.1:0-50000 GCF_027579735.1 Bombina bombina
TGTCATTATCAGATAACAACTGCAAAACAGAGGATTTTAAGATAACTTTATGACTGGGACTAGCCCTGTTGACTGTGGACTAAAGTCGAGGTTGGCTCCTTCAAAAAAGGCAGATGTTGGGTGGAGTTTGGCTATTGAAAACTAATTGCAGTAAAAGGATGTTAATTTTTTTTTAAAAATGTTAAGACTTTGCTGATATGTTATTCTATAGCAACACAACAGAAATTTCTTTAATTACTGTGTTTACTGTTCCTTTAAATACATAGGTAAAGTATTGCTTGGAAGCCACAAGTTTTGCAGCTCCAAATCATAGTGTGAACCCTACTCCTGATTTGCTGATCTGCAGTGCTCTGCTCCTGTTAGATTCAGAATTTTTTTAAAGGTATTTTTACATTTTAGCTGTGGAATTTGATAAGTAAAAATGGTCCCATAAATGTGTTGTTCAGTATCGAGTATTTGGACTGGGTTCAGAACAAAAAGGACTGGCACATGTTAAGTATAGGGCAATTTGTGAGTAAATCGATAACGTATAAAGTTCTTCGATAAACAATGAGAATGGCTGATTGCGATCATGTCAACATCAAAAATGTCTCATCAAATTATTTAACTCATACAAAACTAAGATCAGTAATGAAAAAATCTCATATCTTAACGATGTAACATGTCATTTTTGCATTCGAACTGTCACCAGCTGACTCAAAACTACAGCAGCTTTTACCCTTAGAATGTGATCTTTCCAATTTTCATCTTTTACTTTGTAGTGTTTCATCTAGTATCACATTATAAAATGTATCCCGCCTCTACCTGCACAACAGCACTAAACCACTGTTTCAGTAAGATTTCACAGTCCGTATAACCAAGAAGAAAATCCTTTTGCCTGGCCAGCCCATCTGCACTGCATCAATTTACAAACCCCTGTCTGTAACATTCCACTCCAAACAATCACGATCATCACAGCAATAATAATAGCATCTGCTGTCAGAGCTGGCTAAGCAGGTGTGGATGTAATAAACAGAGCTGTCACTCACCAAATCCCACCGGCAAGGAGATTTTCCAGGTGCAGTCCAAGTTACTGGGATAATTTCCTGGGAATCCAGGACTCAGAATGACGCCTTCCATGTCCTCTAAGACCCCTCTACACTGAGCTGGGGATGGACAAGAAGAATGGGGATGTCATATAAATGTATGAGATGACCCCGTGTGACTAGAGGGATTAAAGAATCATAACAAAGTGCAGCGCTACAGAAGACAAGCTCACAGCTCTCTTTACGAAAGAACAGCCATACAGAAGTACACATTAATATAAAGCATGCAGCCTTCTACACACAAGCCCATGGCCCTCCAATCACAAACACCACACTAATTTACACACAGAATCACACACACTGACACACAACTCTCAACAAAGAGGTACAAAGATTTATACAAAGAAGTAAACCAATCTACAGACTTATTATTAACAAGCAGAAAAGGAAGGAACCACACTAGGTAATATTCAGCTGCACACATATTAATGCACTGAGGTGTAAAGAGCAGCACAGAGCACTTTGTAATACACAGAGAAGGAAGAAACAAAACATCCAGAAGCAAACAACAATCTTCAAAAAGATTCTCTATATAATTGGGAATATAGTGCTACATTCAGCAGTTATACAGTAGCTTACTGTATTATACAGTATACAGCAGCACACAGTATTATACAGTATACAGCAGCACACAGTATTATACAGTATACAGCAGCACACACACTATTATACAGTATACAGCAGCACACAGTATTATACAGTATACAGCAGCACACAGTATTATACAGTATACAGCAGCACACAGTATTGTACAGTATACAGCAGCACACAGTATTGTACAGTATACAGCAGCACACAGTATTGTACAGTATACAGCAGCACACACACTATTATACAGTATACAGCAGCACACAGTATTATACAGTATACAGCAGCACACAGTATTATACAGTATACAGTAGCACACACACTATTATACAGTATACAGCAGCACACAGTATTATACAGTATACAGTAGCACACACACTATTATACAGTATACAGCAGCACACAGTATTATACAGTATACAGCAGCACACACACTATTATACAGTATACAGCAGCACACAGTATTGTACAGTATACAGCAGCACACAGTATTGTACAGTATACAGCAGCACACAGTATTGTACAGTATACAGCAGCACACAGTATTATACAGTATACAGCAGCACACAGTATTGTACAGTATACAGCAGCACACAGTATTATACAGTATACAGCAGCACACAGTATTATACAGTATACAGCAGCACACAGTATTGTACAGTATACAGCAGCACACAGTATTGTACAGTATACAGCAGCACACAGTATTGTACAGTATACAGCAGCACACACACTATTATACAGTATACAGCAGCACACAGTATTATACAGTATACAGCAGCACACAGTATTATACAGTATACAGTAGCACACACACTAGTATACAGTATACAGCAGCACACAGTATTATACAGTATACAGTAGCACACACACTATTATACAGTATACAGCAGCACACAGTATTATACAGTATACAGCAGCACACACACTATTATACAGTATACAGCAGCACACAGTATTGTACAGTATACAGCAGCACACAGTATTGTACAGTATACAGCAGCACACAGTATTATACAGTATACAGCAGCACACAGTATTGTACAGTATACAGCAGCACACAGTATTGTACAGTATACAGCAGCACACAGTATTGTACAGTATACAGCAGCACACAGTATTATACAGTATACAGCAGCACACAGTATTGTACAGTATACAGCAGCACACAGTATTATACAGTATACAGCAGCACACACTATTATACAGTATACAGCAGCACAGTATTATACAGTATACAGCAGCACAGTATTATACAGTATACAGCAGCACACTATTATACAGTATACAGCAGCACACTATTATACAGTATACAGCAGCACACAGTATTATACAGTATACAGCAGCACACAGTATTATACAGTATACAGCAGCACAGTGTTATACAGTATACTGCAGCACACTATTATACAGTATACAGCAGCACACAGTATTATACAGTATACAGCAGCACACAGTATTATACAGTATACAGCAGCACAGTATTATACAGTATACAGCAGCACACACTATTATACAGTATACAGCAGCACACTATATACAGTATACAGCAGCACACAGTATTATACAGTATACAGCAGCACACAGTATTATACAGTATACAGCAGCACACAGTATTATACAGTATACAGCAGCACACAGTATTATACAGTATACAGCAGCACACAGTATTGTACAGTATACAGCAGAACACAGTATTATACAGTATACAGCAGCACACAGTATTATACAGTATACAGCAGCACACACATTATACAGTATACAGCAGCACACAGTATTATACAGTATACAGCAGCACACAGTATTGTACAGTATACAGCAGCACACAGTATTGTACAGTATAAAGCAGCACTCACTATTATACAGTATACAGCAGCACACACTATTATACAGTATACAGCAGCACAGTATTATACAGTATACAGCAGCACAGTATTATACAGTATACAGCAGCACACAGTATTGTACAGTATACAGCAGCACACAGTATTATACAGTATACAGCAGCACACTGTATTATACAGTATACAGCAGCACACTGTATTATACAGTATACAGCAGCACACAGTATTATACAGTATACAGCAGCACACAGTATTATACAGTATACAGCAGCACACTATTATACAGTATACAGCAGCACACAGTATTATACAGTATACAGCAGCACACACTATTATACAGTATACAGCAGCACACAGTATTATACAGTATACAGCAGCATACAGTATTATACAGTATACAGCAGCACACTATTATACAGTATACAGCAGCACACAGTATTATACAGTATACAGCAGCACACACTATTATACAGTATACAGCAGCACACAGTATTATACAGTATACAGCAGCACACAGTATTATACAGTATACAGCAGCACACAGTATTATACAGTATACAGCAGCACACAGTATTGTACAGTATACAGCAGCACACAGTATTATACAGTATACAGCAGCACACACTATTATACAGTATACAGCAGCACAGTATTATACAGTATACAGCAGCACACAGTATTATACAGTATACAGCAGCACACTATTATACAGTATACAGCAGCACAGTATTATACAGTATACAGCAGCACACAGTATTATACAGTATACAGCAGCACACAGTATTGTACAGTATACAGCAGCACACAGTATTATACAGTATACAGCAGCACACAGTATTGTACAGTATACAGCAGCACACAGTATTATACAGTATATAGCAGCACACTATTATACAGTATACAGCAGCACACTATTATACAGTATACAGCAGCACACAGTATTATACAGAATACAGCAGCACAGTATTATACAGTATACAGCAGCACACAGTATTATACAGTATACAGCAGCACACAGTATTATACAGTATACAGCAACACAGTATTATACAGTATACAGAAGCACACAGTATTATACAGTATACAGCAGCACACACTATTATACAGTATACAGCAGCACACAGTATTATACAGTATACAGCAGCACAGTATTATACAGTATACAGCAGCACACTATATACAGTATACAGCAGCACACAGTATTACACAGTATGCAGCAGCACATTATTATACAGTATACAGCAGCACACAGCATTATACAGTATACAGCAGCACACACTATTATACAGTATACAGCAGCACACACTATTATACAGTATACAGCAGCATACAGTATTATACAGTATACAGCAGCACACAGTATTATACAGTATACAGCAGCACACACTATTATACAGTATACAGCAGCACACAGTATTATACAGTATACAGCAGCACAGTATTATACAGTATACAGCAGCACACAGTATTATACAGTATATAGCAGCACACAGTATTATACAGTATACAGCAGCATACTATTATACAGTATACAGCAGCACACAGTATTATACAGTATACAGCAGCACACACTATTATACAGTATACAGCAGCACACAGTATTATACAGTATACAGCAGCACACAGTATTGTACAGTATACAGCAGCACACAGTATTATACAGTATACAGCAGCACAGTATTATACAGTATACAGCAGCACACAGTATTATACAGTATACAGCAGCACACAGTATTATACAGTATACAGCAGCACACAGTATTATACAGTATACAGCAGCACACAGTATTATACAGTATACAGCAGCAAACACTATTATACAGTATACAGCAGCACACAGTATTATACAGTATACAGCAGCACACAGTATTGTACAGTATACAGCAGCACACAGTATTAAACAGTAAACAGCAGCACACAGTAATATACAGTATACAGCAGCACACACTATTATACAGTATACAGCAGCACACAGTATTATACAGTATACAGCAGCACACAGTATTGTACAGTATACAGCAGCACAGTATTATACAGTATACAGCAGCACACATATTATACAGTATACAGCAGCACACTATTATACAGTATACAGCAGCACACAGTATTATACAGTATACAGCAGCACACAGTATTATACAGTATACAGCAGCACAGTGTTATACAGTATACTGCAGCACACTATTATACAGTATACAGCAGCACACAGTATTATACAGTATACAGCAGCACACAGTATTATACAGTATACAGCAGCACAGTATTATACAGTATACAGCAGCACACACTATTATAAAGTATACAGCAGCACACAGTATTATACAGTATACAGCAGCACACTATATACAGTATACAGCAGCACACAGTATTATACAGTATACAGCAGCACACAGTATTATACAGTATACAGCAGCACACAGTATTATACAGTATACAGCAGCACACACTATTATACAGTATACAGCAGCACACAGTATTATACAGTATACAGCAGCACACAGTATTGTACAGTATACAGCAGCACACAGTATTGTACAGTATACAGCAGCACACAGTATTATACAGTATACAGCAGCACACAGTATTATACAGTATACAGCAGCACACACTATTATACAGTATACAGCAGCACACAGTATTATACAGTATACAGCAGCACACAGTATTGTACAGTATACAGCAGCACACAGTATTGTACAGTATAAAGCAGCACACACTATTATACAGTATACAGCAGCACACACTATTATACAGTATACAGCAGCACACACTATTATACAGTATACAGCAGCACAGTATTATACAGTATACAGCAGCACAGTATTATACAGTATACAGCAGCACACAGTATTGTACAGTATACAGCAGCACACAGTATTATACAGTATACAGCAGCACACTGTATTATACAGTATACAGCAGCACACTGTATTATACAGTATACAGCAGCACACAGTATTACAGTATACAGCAGCACACAGTATTGTACAGTATACAGCAGCACACAGTATTATACAGTATACAGCAGCACACACTATTATACAGTATACAGCAGCACAGTATTATACAGTATACAGCAGCACACAGTATTATACAGTATACAGCAGCACACTATTATACAGTATACAGCAGCACAGTATTATACAGTATACAGCAGCACACAGTATTATACAGTATACAGCAGCACACAGTATTATACAGTATACAGCAGCACACAGTATTGTACAGTATACAGCAGCACACAGTATTATACAGTATATAGCAGCACACTATTATACAGTATACAGCAGCACACTATTATACAGTATACAGCAGCACACAGTATTATACAGTATACAGCAGCACAGTATTATACAGTATACAGCAGCACACAGTATTATACAGTATACAGCAGCACACAGTATTATACAGTATACAGCAGCACACAGTATTATACAGTATACAGAAGCACACAGTATTATACAGTATACAGCAGCACACACTATTATACAGTATACAGCAGCACACAGTATTATACAGTATACAGCAGCACAGTATTATACAGTATACAGCAGCACACTATATACAGTATACAGCAGCACACAGTATTACACAGTATGCAGCAGCACATTATTATACAGTATACAGCAGCACACAGCATCACACACTATTATACAGTATACAGCAGCACACACTATTATACAGTATACAGCAGCATACAGTATTATACAGTATACAGCAGCACACAGTATTATACAGTATACAGCAGCACACACTATTATACAGTATACAGCAGCACACAGTATTATACAGTATACAGCAGCACAGTATTATACAGTATACAGCAGCACACAGTATTATACAGTATACAGCAGCACACAGTATTATACAGTATACAGCAGCACACAGTATTATACAGTATACAGCAGCAAACACTATTATACAGTATACAGCAGCACACAGTATTATACAGTATACAGCAGCACACAGTATTGTACAGTATACAGCAGCACACAGTATTATACAGTATACAGCAGCACACAGTATTATACAGTATACAGCAGCACACACTATTATACAGTATACAGCAGCACACAGTATTATACAGTATACAGCAGCACACAGTATTGTACAGTATACAGCAGCACAGTATTATACAGTATACAGCAGCACACTATTATACAGTATACAGCAGCACACTATTATACAGTATACAGCAGCACACAGTATTATACAGTATACAGCAGCATACAGTATTATACAGTATACAGCAGCACACAGTATTATACAGTATACAGCAGCACACACTATTATACAGTATACAGCAGCACACAGTATTATACAGTATACAGCAGCACAGTATTATACAGTATACAGCAGCACACAGTATTATACAGTATATAGCAGCACACAGTATTATACAGTATACAGCAGCATACTATTATACAGTATACAGCAGCACACAGTATTATACAGTATACAGCAGCACACACTATTATACAGTATACAGCAGCACACAGTATTATACAGTATACAGCAGCACACAGTATTTTACAGTATACAGCAGCACACATTATTATACAGTATACAGCAGCACAGTATTATACAGTATACAGCAGCACACAGTATTATACAGTATACAGCAGCACACAGTATTATACAGTATACAGCAGCACACAGTATTATACAGTATACAGCAGCACACAGTATTATACAGTATACAGCAGCACACACTATTATACAGTATACAGCAGCACACAGTATTATACAGTATACAGCAGCACACAGTATTGTACAGTATACAGCAGCACACAGTATTATACAGTATACAGCAGCACACAGTATTATACAGTATACAGCAGCACACACTATTATACAGTATACAGCAGCACACAGTATTATACAGTATACAGCAGCACACAGTATTGTACAGTATACAGCAGCACAGTATTATACAGTATACAGCAGCACACTATTATACAGTATACAGCAGCACACTATTATAAAGAATACAGCAGCACACAGTATTATACAGTATACAGCAGCACACAGTATTATACAGTATACAGCAGCACAGTGTTATACAGTATACTGCAGCACACTATTATACAGTATACAGCAGCACACAGTATTATACAGTATACAGCAGCACACAGTATTATACAGTATACAGCAGCACAGTATTATACAGTATACAGCAGCACACACTATTATACAGTATACAGCAGCACACAGTATTATACAGTATACAGCAGCACACTATATACAGTATACAGCAGCACACAGTATTATACAGTATACAGCAGCACACAGTATTATACAGTATACAGCAGCACACAGTATTATACAGTATACAGCAGCACACAGTATTATACAGTATACAGCAGCACACAGTATTATACAGTATACAGCAGCACACAGTATTGTACAGTATACAGCAGCACACAGTATTATACAGTATACAGCAGCACACAGTATTATACAGTATACAGCAGCACACACTATTATACAGTATACAGCAGCACACAGTATTATACAGTATACAGCAGCACACAGTATTGTACAGTATACAGCAGCACACAGTATTGTACAGTATAAAGCAGCACACACTATTATACAGTATACAGCAGCACACACTATTATACAGTATACAGCAGCACACACTATTATACAGTATACAGCAGCACAGTATTATACAGTATACAGCAGCACAGTATTATACAGTATACAGCAGCACACAGTATTGTACAGTATACAGCAGCACACAGTATTATACAGTATACAGCAGCACACTGTATTATACAGTATACAGCAGCACACTGTATTATACAGTATACAGCAGCACACAGTATTATACAGTATACAGCAGCACACAGTATTGTACAGTATACAGCAGCACACAGTATTATACAGTATACAGCAGCACACACTATTATACAGTATACAGCAGCACAGTATTATACAGTATACAGCAGCACACAGTATTATACAGTATACAGCAGCACACTATTATACAGTATACAGCAGCACAGTATTATACAGTATACAGCAGCACACAGTATTATACAGTATACAGCAGCACACAGTATTATACAGTATACAGCAGCACACAGTATTGTACAGTATACAGCAGCACACAGTATTATACAGTATATAGCAGCACACTATTATACAGTATACAGCAGCACACTATTATACAGTATACAGCAGCACACAGTATTATACAGTATACAGCAGCACAGTATTATACAGTATACAGCAGCACACAGTATTATACAGTATACAGCAGCACACAGTATTATACAGTATACAGCAGCACACAGTATTATACAGTATACAGAAGCACACAGTATTATACAGTATACAGCAGCACACACTATTATACAGTATACAGCAGCACACAGTATTATACAGTATACAGCAGCACAGTATTATACAGTATACAGCAGCACACTATATACAGTATACAGCAGCACACAGTATTACACAGTATGCAGCAGCACATTATTATACAGTATACAGCAGCACACAGCATCACACACTATTATACAGTATACAGCAGCACACACTATTATACAGTATACAGCAGCATACAGTATTATACAGTATACAGCAGCACACAGTATTATACAGTATACAGCAGCACACACTATTATACAGTATACAGCAGCACACAGTATTATACAGTATACAGCAGCACAGTATTATACAGTATACAGCAGCACACAGTATTATACAGTATACAGCAGCACACAGTATTATACAGTATACAGCAGCACACAGTATTATACAGTATACAGCAGCACACACTATTATACAGTATACAGCAGCACACAGTATTATACAGTATACAGCAGCACACAGTATTGTACAGTATACAGCAGCACACAGTATTATACAGTATACAGCAGCACACAGTATTATACAGTATACAGCAGCACACACTATTATACAGTATACAGCAGCACACAGTATTATACAGTATACAGCAGCACACAGTATTGTACAGTATACAGCAGCACAGTATTATACAGTATACAGCAGCACACTATTATACAGTATACAGCAGCACACTATTATACAGTATACAGCAGCACACAGTATTATACAGTATACAGCAGCACACAGTATTATACAGTATACAGCAGCACAGTGTTATACAGTATACTGCAGCACACTATTATACAGTATACAGCAGCACACAGTATTATACAGTATACAGCAGCACACAGTATTATACAGTATACAGCAGCACAGTATTATACAGTATACAGCAGCACACACTATTATACAGTATACAGCAGCACACAGTATTATACAGTATACAGCAGCACACTATATACAGTATACAGCAGCACACAGTATTATACAGTATACAGCAGCACACAGTATTATACAGTATACAGCAGCACACAATATTATACAGTATACAGCAGCACACAGTATTATACAGTATACAGCAGCACATTATTATACAGTATACAGCAGCACACAGTATTATACAGTATACAGCAGCACACAGTATTATACAGTATACAGCAGCACACAGTATTATACAGTATACAGCAGCACACTATTATACAGTATACAGCAGCACACTGTATTATACAGTATACAGCAGCACACTATTATACAGTATACAGCAGCACACAGTATTATACAGTATACAGCAGCACATTATTATACAGTATACAGCAGCACACAGTATTATACAGTATACAGCAGCACACATTATTAAAAATGGAAATAAGGGAGGCGCTCAAAGCTAAAGGTATCAACACTAAAACAGATTTAATAAAACATATTAATGATCACAGATATAAATACAAAGGGACGTCTCCCCAAAATAAATTAAGCTAATATCCTAAAAAGTCTATTGACCGCTAATATCCTAAAAAGTCTATTGATCGCTAAAACTAATTCAGATTTAAAAAACAAACAAGATAATAGGCAGTGCCTATGTAGTAATTGTGATACAGGCAGAAATAAATGTTATTTTTAAAACACCAAAACAAATGACAGTGTCCCGTAATTGAAATACCACCAAGCTGCCTTATTTGAGAAAAGCCGTAGCTGCCAAATATAGTGTTTAGAGAAATTAATCCGTTGTCCAAAGTTCTCTTACTTTGTAAGATATTTGTGTGTCAACACCAAAAAGCCGTGTACTTTACCAAGTTGTAGACTTGTCAGTTGCTGGTCTTACTCCCTCGCCCGGTCCTCACCTCGAGCGGGGCTGACTGCAGCTTTGGCGTCTGACGTCACAGAAAGGTGTTCCGGCTGAAGGTAGAGGCCGATTCATGCGCTCCCCTCTATGCGCTGTACTCCCGGTCCTCTTTGGAAAGCCCTGCACTTAGTGCTAGTAGCACGCAGGGGGCTGTAAAACAGATTGGTATAATGGATATCCAAAACAGTGTTCCCCAATACAGAGGCTCTGCTCCTTAAGAGAAAATGTCTCAATAATGTAACCCGGGTTATTAGGTGAGACTCCAAATGAGATTCCAAAGATATGGTTAGTTGTTACAATGGTAATAACAACAGCACTGCCAACACATACGACGCGTTTCGCCCACCTATGGGCTTTATCAAGATAGTGGTGGCTAGTGTGAGTGGCCTTATTTAAAGGGATAGCTTCCAGTCTAATTGGTGTTGGTTTTGATTGGCAGATCGGCTTAAGGTGGTATTTGGCTTTAATGACAGTTTCTTTTTTAAGGTGGTATTTCTCTTCTCTTTGCTTTAAATGGAATTGTACAGTCCTACTCATAAAAAATCATTCACAGGTATAGACTTTAATCATGTTGAATTGATATATATATACACAATAAATCTCCAGAGCAAGAAATCAAAAAAATGTATAGTCAAAGTCTGAGTCATTAAACGTGATATGTGAATTACAGATTAAGTCACAAAACTAATAATTATCTAATAGACTTCCCGGAGTCGATATAACATACAGTGTTCTAACAGAAAAAATAATAACCTTAATCCTATACTAAAGTGCATAATAGTGTCTAAACTTACAGGTGTCCTAAAATGATTCTTTTATCCTTCAAATAAAAAGGGGGAAAGATCTAATTCGGAATTTAATCCCTTTGGGTATAGGGTGTCATATTTGTAAATATATTCCGCTTCCCTTATAAGTAGGGTTCTTTCAATATTACCTCCCCTCCATTGATTATTAGCTTTCAGAATACCCCAATACT
This sequence comes from Bombina bombina, assembly GCF_027579735.1. Lineage (NCBI taxonomy): Eukaryota > Metazoa > Chordata > Amphibia > Anura > Bombinatoridae > Bombina > Bombina bombina. Next base: position 12,697 of record NW_026512030.1, read on the forward strand.
TTAAATCCCTAGTGTTACTCTGGTGAACTTCCTTAAAGTGCTTATAAAGGTGTGTATCTACTCTCTCATTTTTCTATACAGAGAAGGTGTTCCCTTATTCTATCCCGGAGACTCCTTTTGGTTTCTCCGAAATAGAATAGGTTACATGTGCATTTTAGTACATATATAACATTCTTCTGGTGCATCTAATAATTCCCCTTATAATTATATCCTCTCCCAGACCATCAAGTTTTAAACTCTTCAATTTCGAACTATGTGTACATGCTTTACATGTGTAGCAGGGAAAGAAACCTGCTACACTTCTACCCTCCAAGTCTAACTGTTTATTAACTCTTATCTTTTTTCGTATTTCGCTAGGGGCTAAAATAGTTTTAAAATTTTTTGCTCTTTTAAAAATAAAAGTCGGATTATCCGCCAACTGACTCCCTATGATGTTATCCTCTTTTAATAAGTGCCAATTCCTTTTAATGATTTTTTTAATCAAAAAATGGTCTGCATTGTAGTCTGTTATAAAGGGAACGTTAATTCTGTCTTCCCTGATGTTTTCCTTCGTTTTATAACTTAACAGGTCATCCCTATTTATTGCTTGTGCTTTTTTTATTGCCCCTATAATATTATCCTCCTTATAACCTTTTACGGTAAATTTGTCTGCTAGGACCACTACCTGTCTTTCAAAGTCCTCAATACGTGAACAGTTTTTCCTTATTCGTAAACTTTGGCCGAAAGGAATATTGTCCTTCCATAGCTTCAGGTGGCAACTGTCAGCATGTAGCAGACTATTACAATCTACCTCTTTAAAATGAGTTTGTGTCTCCAATTTTTGATTTACTGCCATAATTTCTAGGTCTAAAAATACCACTCTTTCCCTACTATAATTGCTCACAAACTTAAGGCCATTAGTATTGTTATTCATCTCTTCAAAAAGTTTTAACAATTCTTGCTCAGGTCCCCTCCAAATAATAAGAAGGTCATCTATGTAGCGCTTATAGAGTACGAGGTTTGCACCAAGATCTCTACTGCCAAAAAATTCCTCTTCCCAAACACCCATAAAGAGGTTGGCATAACTCGGCGCAAACCTCGTACCCATAGCGGTCCCTTCTATCTGCAGGAAAAATTTACTATCGAAAGAAAAGTAATTGTGTTCCAATATGTACTTTATGTTATTTAAGATAAATATTCTTTGTTCTTCCTTTATGTTTGAATCTTTTTCTAGATAGTGTCTAACAGCTTGTATGCCTTGTTCATGCTTGATCACGGTATATAATGACGACACGTCACATGTCGCCATTATCATATCTTTACTCCATTCTATCAGTTTTAAACAGTTCAGCACTTGGGTAGAATCTTTAAGATATGAATCTAATTTTGACACATAAGGCTGAAGGAATTTGTCGATATATTGGGACACATTTGCTGTTACGGAATTTATCCCAGACACTATCGGTCTCCCCGGGGGGTTTATTAGGCACTTATGGACCTTCGGCAAAAAGTAAAAAATAGGGATTCTTGGGTGGTCAGATGTTAGATATGAAAACTCTTTATCGTTTAGGATACCTTTTTTATGGCCTTCTATTAACATTATGTCAAGAATTGTCTTATATCTTTTAGTGGGGTCACTAGTTAACACTCTGTATGTCTTTTCATCGTTGAGAAGTCTATAGGCTTCTGCCATATATTTCGAGGTGTCCATTACCACTACCCCTCCACCCTTGTCTGCCGGCTTTATGGTGATCTGGTTATTGGTTTGTAACTCACTTAAGACTTCTCTTTCTTTTTTGCTTATGTTCTGTTTCTTTAACTTAGGGAGATTACATTTCCTAACCTCATTAGTTACAATCTTCTCAAACGTCTCCAAAAAATTGCCCTTGGCAAAGGTGGGGTTGAATTTTGACTTTGATTTTAGATTAGTATGTTGAAAATTTTCTTTTGATTCATGATCACTAATCGCCTGCTTCTCTAAGGGGGTTTTCATAAAGAATCTTTTAATGGTCAAATTTCTGACAAACTTCTTTATGTGAATATGTGTGTGGAATTTATTCATCCTTACCGTAGGGGCATAGGATAATCCCAAATTCAAAAGTTTCTCTTGTTCGCTACTTAGTTTAAATTGGCTCAAATTAAAAATCCCTTTCTTTTCACTTTCAACTATCTTACCCTTTTGGCCACATTTACGTGTTCCTCCTCCTCTCTTCCCTCGAGCCCTCTTTTTCTTCTTTGGGTTTGATCTGGATTGAATCTTAAAGTGTCTTTTGATGTGCCCTCTCTTGGAGGGCTGTAATCTAAAAAAGATTTCTCTTCAGTGGTTAGGGTATTTGTGGTAGTGGGTTCGACCCTTAAAGGGGTAAATCTATTAAACGTTGGTGTTTCATTCTCCTTATAATCATATCTATGGTTTTCTTGCCTAAAGTTTTCGTGTCTCACAGTATTTCTCCTCCTGGGATATTCCCATTCATTCTGCCTTGGATAATAATCTCTGTAGAAGAATGTTATATATGTACTAAAATGCACATGTAACCTATTCTATTTCGGAGAAACCAAAAGGAGTCTCCGGGATAGAATAAGGGAACACCTTCTCTGTATAGAAAATGAGAGAGTAGATACACACCTTTATAAGCACTTTAAGGAAGTTCACCAGAGTAACACTAGGGATTTAAAGTATTGGGGTATTCTGAAAGCTAATAATCAATGGAGGGGAGGTAATATTGAAAGAACCCTACTTATAAGGGAAGCGGAATATATTTACAAATATGACACCCTATACCCAAAGGGATTAAATTCCGAATTAGATCTTTCCCCCTTTTTATTTGAAGGATAAAAGAATCATTTTAGGACACCTGTAAGTTTAGACACTATTATGCACTTTATTATAGGATTAAGGTTATTATTTTTTCTGTTAGAACACTGTATGTTATATCGACTCCGGGAAGTCTATTAGATAATTATTAGTTTTGTGACTTAATCTGTAATTCACATATCACGTTTAATGACTCAGACTTTGACTATACATTTTTTTGATTTCTTGCTCTGGAGATTTATTGTGTATATATATATCAATTCAACATGATTAAAGTATACCTGTGAATGATTTTTTATGAGTAGGACTGTACAATTCCATTTAAAGCAAAGAGAAGAGAAATACCACCTTAAAAAAGAAACTGTCATTAAAGCCAAATACCACCTTAAGCCGATCTGCCAATCAAAACCAACACCAATTAGACTGGAAGCTATCCCTTTAAATAAGGCCACTCACACTAGCCACCACTATCTTGATAAAGCCCATAGGTGGGCGAAACGCGTCGTATGTGTTGGCAGTGCTGTTGTTATTACCATTGTAACAACTAACCATATCTTTGGAATCTCATTTGGAGTCTCACCTAATAACCCGGGTTACATTATTGAGACATTTTCTCTTAAGGAGCAGAGCCTCTGTATTGGGGAACACTGTTTTGGATATCCATTATACCAATCTGTTTTACAGCCCCCTGCGTGCTACTAGCACTAAGTGCAGGGCTTTCCAAAGAGGACCGGGAGTACAGCGCATAGAGGGGAGCGCATGAATCGGCCTCTACCTTCAGCCGGAACACCTTTCTGTGACGTCAGACGCCAAAGCTGCAGTCAGCCCCGCTCGAGGTGAGGACCGGGCGAGGGAGTAAGACCAGCAACTGACAAGTCTACAACTTGGTAAAGTACACGGCTTTTTGGTGTTGACACACAAATATCTTACAAAGTAAGAGAACTTTGGACAACGGATTCATTTCTCTAAACACTATATTTGGCAGCTACGGCTTTTCTCAAATAAGGCAGCTTGGTGGTATTTCAATTACGGGACACTGTCATTTGTTTTGGTGTTTTAAAAATAACATTTATTTCTGCCTGTATCACAATTACTACATAGGCACTGCCTATTATCTTGTTTGTTTTTTAAATCTGAATTAGTTTTAGCGATCAATAGACTTTTTAGGATATTAGCGGTCAATAGACTTTTTAGGATATTAGCTTAATTTATTTTGGGGAGACGTCCCTTTGTATTTATATCTGTGATCATTAATATGTTTTATTAAATCTGTTTTAGTGTTGATACCTTTAGCTTTGAGCGCCTCCCTTATTTCCATTTTTATCTGTTCACTATAATCTAGACAATTGCAGGGATTTTTGTCTTTTAAGGGGGTGTGTGGTTTTCAGTTTGGCCCAGCGCACCTATCTACCTTTTTTCGTTAGCACACATTATTATACAGTATACAGCAGCACACACTATTATACAGTATACAGCAGCACATTATTATACAGTATACAGCAGCACACAGTATTATACAGTATACAGCAGCACACAGTATTATACAGTATACAGCAGCACACTATTATACAGTATACAGCAGCACACTGTATTATACAGTAGCAAATTATTGTCTCTATACAATGGGGAATATAAAACTACATACAGCAGCACACTGTTTTATAACCTAGGGATAACAACACAAAGGTATGCACAGTACTATACACTGGTGAACAAAATACTACACACAGGAAAACATTACTATACAGTTGTAAAGAGCATTATACACTAGAGGCCACACGTCTACTCAATGGCACACAACCAATGCAAACAGCACTATGCAAGTACACAGTGCTACAGAGAAGACTGAAATGATTGCTCTCTCTATGTGTATATACATTAATTCATACCGATGCATAGAGGGGGAGGATAATTCCAGCGTCTCACAGTGCCTGGCATACAGGAGATATGGGAGTGACCCTAAAGGAAGGAACGGAGATGAACATAAATGGACAAGCACAATTAGCTGCTTTACAAAAATACAGTACTAATAGATTATCTATCATATTCTTTCCTAACCAGAGGCAATATCTTCTAAGTGACATTCAATTAGTGTACAATGAGCTGTGTCTATTAATTTGAGATTATATAAATGTCAAACTAAAACAATGTCTTGAGCAAAGTAGTTTAAAACCAGAGCGTACACAGGCCTGTAACTCAAAATGGGACTGGGTCTTCTCAGCCCACGGTTGGACATGTGACTCCATTTTTGTTTACCTGCAAAGAGTATCCTGGTTCACACTGGAAGGAAACTACATCATTCACCAGGTATCTCTCTCCACTTTTCACTCCATTACTGGGAACTGCTGGTTCTGGGCAACTAGAGAGACCAACAGCTAAACACAAAAAAAGCACAATAATCAGACAGAGATTAATTGCAGAGAAAATGACACAGATTCCAATCAGTGATATACTTAAAGTCAATGCACGTTTTCACCTGTCATACTCTAAAGTCAGTGAAATTCCTTTAAATTATCTAAGCTTAGATATTATGCATGACACTGTGGATGGTCTGAAAACCCTTTCACTATCAATAGTAGTTATTTAAGATATGTGAGGTTCCTCATGGGATTAACTTAAGTTTTTTTTTAACATTAGACTTTGTAATTTCTATTTGCAGTATATCAGTTTATTTAGAAATACAATTTTTAGAACCTAAAATGTATTGCTATTTTTTATGTAGAATGGAACTTGCAGGGTCTGCGAGTTTGACTAGCAAAGATGTTCCATGGAAACTTTTCTTTCATGTTTACTTGGCTCTTTATTAATATGGAACTGTTTTGTCTCACTAGCAGTATGCTTACAAGGTGTTAAAATGTAGAATACCCTTGAAAAATAATATATATGAAGCTAGAACCAAACCAATAAAACTATGCAAACAATATCACAAATGTGGAGGTTCAATTAATAATATTTCTCTATATGTAAATCCTCACAACCATTGGAAAAGCTGCTCTCTGTTGAGTCCCATTTCTTTATAAAATTATCCACTCATAACTTGTAGGGACTGCACATGCACGGTTTGTAATCTGTAAACTAACAGAACTATGTGTCCTTAAGTGAAAATCAGCATGCTACTTTAATGTTTGGAATTGTACTGCATGATAGCACTATCTTTTCATGGATTACAATACTCGAATACAGATCCCACCCTTTAATGTATGGTATTCTCTTACTTTTATATTCTAAATGGAAGCCAGCAGCAGATACACTAATGTCAGAAAAGAAATGCAGGTAAAGTTGGTTTGAAGTGCTGTTCAGCAATGCAGGGACTGTGGTTCCTGAAAATGAATACACTTGTCAATGTACTGCTATGCATAATGTTACTTTTTATGATCATATTGCAAGTAAAACCATATTATATATTTACATATAAATAAATATCTTTAAATTCATAATAGAAGCAGATTCATTGCTGGAGTATATATTCAGTATATATCCAGTATATATCCTGGTCGTCTGCAGTCTGTAGAACCTCCTCACAAAAACTACTAAGAGTGCCTCCCTTTTTTGTATACTCCCCTCTTCCTCCTACTGGTATAGATTCATGTATAATGAAGCAAAACAAGGGCAGAGTTTGACCTTGAAAACTACTCTGAGAAGAAAAAGTCAAAAACATAATTGTGTATTGCAGATCAAGCCTTTATATAGTCCTACTACACGTATGAATAAAAACATTTACAGTCAAGTATAAACCACAGTTTTATGGAACCAAAACACATTTGCATAGAACCATATTTAAAACTGGTGGTACACTACCAAATCTCTTCATTTGATGGCAAGGATGTGTTCAAAAAAATATTTTTTGCTTGTTAGGAAAAATTATACTTGTGCCAAAGTTAACACAAATTGAGAGAACTTAATAAAAATATGCAGGGAAGACAAGGGGACTGCCTTGCTCATCTGTTCCACAGAAGCTTCATGACCTGAGGCTCATTAAAACGAAAGACGAGGTTAAATGCGTCTGTAAGCTCATAAGCAAGGAGGATAGCAAGATTAATCCAACCAACTTGCTAAAATGTTTTGGAAGCTCTCTCTCCTTTTTCTGAAACCAGAAAGAAGGATAAAAAGAAAATCAATTTACCAGATATCTTGACTTCTAAATAATGCTTAAGAACATTAACAACATCAGGTGGAACAGAGAATCTTGATAATTTACTGGATAGAACAAATGACGACAATCAAAACAAATAAGTGGAAGGATTGAAAAGGGGCCAATTAATCTATGAAATATGGGGAAAAAACCTACTAACACAAGAATAAAATAGTAAAGGGCACTATAACTTGTTTTACACAAGCTCCTACTTAAAACTCACCTTCCCTAAGTGAGTAATAAAGGCCAGTAAACACAAACCAAAATGATAAGTAAGGAGCGCTCCACAAGGGAGCAGTATAAAACTGGAGAACATATATATTAAGTTGTTATCTATATGGATATATAATGATCTATAGAGGTCAATAAAATCAAGTGCTATTGAATGGTAATATAACAAATGTATTCATACTTATACATATATTAAAAGGCTGAACAGGTTATATACCTTTTAAAATTGGGACGTATCCCAGTGAGCAGTACCAAATAATTCCAAAACCCCCTGAGTGAAGTATTTAAGTGGTGATAAAAATGTGTCAACTGGGTTGACAGATTTAACAGAGTAACGTGTTCACTCTCAATATCTTCTAGATAAGTGTTTTTTTGTAACAAGTGTCTTCTAGATAAGTGTTTTTTGTAACAGGTGTCTTCTAGATAAGTGTTTTTTGTAACAGGTGTCTTCTAGATAAGTGTTTTTTGTAGCAGAAAAAATCTACTAAAACAAATCACATACATATTGGCAAAAACAAAACACATGTTAAAAATGATAGAGGAATCCCAAATCCCCCCTAACAATTTGAAAGAAATTCAACACCCAAGTTAAAGGTGAACTTTAAACACTTAAAGGCAAAATCTTGCATTTCTAATGAACAAATGGACAGAAACATAACTTCATTATTTTGTGTTCCTGAAAGATGAAACTCTTGAAAAGTGTATCTCTCTTAAGACATACGATGATCCCAAACCTACAGCTGCATCTCAAACCTACAGACTGGCATTTGTATACATGACAGTCCATCTAAGCTGAAAACATGTAATTCATTTGAAGTATCTGCTGTTCACAAGAAATCAATTCAGAGATTATTTCACTTAATGGGAAAGATGAATTCTTATGGCCCAATGTATAATTTTACAGGTGGACAATATTCCCATATAGGGAACCTGGCAGCATTTGCTGCCCGCATGTATTATTGCATAAGGAAATTCTTGTGCAGCATCGCCCCCTGCTCTAGCACAGCAGTGCTTGTCAATCACTCCAGAATAACAAGTTCAGAATCGTTAGCACCTCTGAGGTTAAAAAGAAACGGTCATACAACAGCTGCTTCCAAACTTGCGACAAGAAGCTCTTTAAGTCAATTCTTGAGAGATGTGGTTGAAACACTCTCATGTGAACACATTGAACTCACTGTTAAACATAAAATCTCATGACACTGTGAAAAGGTCATTAACTTGAGCAGCCATTAAGCCCAGAACAATAATGCAGTCTCTTGAAGATAAATCATGGCATTTTTTATTCTGGATGATATACCTTGGGCCGGGCAGACCTATGTCTAAAATAACTCCCAGATAATAGATTCTGTGGACAGGTTAATCTCCTAACCAAAAGTCTGAAGAGACTTCATCATCAAGGAGGTGTAAAAGAGCAGAATCTCCTGAGGAGTTGCAGAAATCTTCTGTGATCTGCTTTCTGCCATAGAAGAATCAATAACTTTGGAAAAACCCGCTAGACAGAAAATAAACAACACAAAAAGAAGTAAAATTTTTCTACTCCAAAGTGAAATTGTTGATGGAAACATGGTAAGGCAATGAAGGAGTTCAGCAACTCCGTTAAGTTCAAAACAAGATGAAACAAATATTACTTTTTTAAAGTAATTAAACATTTGGAATAAAACCCCAGGCCACTGAAGAGTAATATAATAAGTTACTCTAAGCTCTTAATCACCCTCAAAAAGTGAAGAGGAACTTTTGGGGAAAAAACTTTCCAAAGAGAGTCTGACAAAGTATGTCTTGTACCATTGGTAAACAATATTCATATCCCTAAAAAAAAAAAAAAAAAAAATTTGAAATCCAAATTTCTTGAAAAAAAAAAAATATCTCAACTCTGTCTCTTAAAGGGACACTCAAGTCAAAATAACCTTTTATGATTCAGAATGAGCATGTAGTTTTAATACACTTTCCAATTTACTTCCATTACCAAATTTTGCACAGTCTTTTTATATTCATAGTTTCTGAGAAACAAGATCCTACTGAGCATGTGCACAAGCTCACAGGGTATACATATACTAGTCTGTGATTGTCTGATGTCTTTCACATGATACAAGGGGCAGGAAAAACAAAATATAACATTATTCAACTTCTTGAGCAAGAGTGGATCATCTGGGTGAGTATTCAGAAGAGTAGCAGAATCATCAGCATGGAAGCCACCTAATTCTGTTTTTATATAGTAGGATGTTGTGTAATTGTTGAGTTAGGATACCAGGATAAGAAGCAAAGGGTTCTCCCCTGTAAATTAGCCAGATTCCATAATTCTCATTAGAAATCTTCGGAAAATCTCTCAAGTGTATGGTGGTGCCTGCATGATGGAACCCTCAAGGTTTATGTGGGTCATACCTGCAGGCCAAATATGGTTTAAATATCTGTGCAAACTATCAAAATATCTAGGTTAGAACAAAGTAACTGAGCTCATGTTAGTATGATGGGGGTTGTATATAGAAAGGAGAGGCAGCCTTTAAACTTCAATTAGGAATTTCCATCTACTCCAAAAAAAAGCAAGGATGCTATATACACTCTCCAGTATATGTTACTATAAGAAAATAAAATCAAATCATTGTAAATACATTTCAGTTTTAAAAGAAATAAAGGGATTATGAAGATTTACAGAACTCAGCAGTTAGCAGAAGAAATGCAACTTAATTTATTGACAAGAGATACATCTAAAAAGTAAACTATAGGACAGTACCTGAAAAGCTTCCCAACATGGTGACAGTGTTGTCCCCACCATCGAAAACCTCTAGTGAGTCCCAGTTTTGTTCTGTGACAAAGCTGATAACCTGGATCTGAAATTAAAGACACACAGAGGAGAGGGGTCAGACCTACAGGCAGTGACTTGCAATGAAAGTATATTAAATAGCAATATAAAAAGACTCCGTGTGGAACAGGATCTGTTATGTATAATAGGTGAGGAGAAAAGGCGCTGTGATAGTGAACACAAACACTGCCGGGACATATAAAGATCAGTACCAAACCTGACTAATGAAGTCTGACGTGAAAAGCAGACGAAAAACAAGGTGTCAGAACAAGTTTTCCCAGGCTGAATACAAAGATTAGAGAGATGTCTAATTCAAGGGCAAAACCTTGTGCAAAGAATCAGCTATGTAAAATATTGCAGCATATCTATCTATCTATCTATCTATCTATCTATCTATCTATCTATCTCAGTCTTAACTAGTAAAAAATGTGTCAACATTTTTTAATTCTTTCTTTCATTCTTTCTTTCTATTTCTATTATAGCTGACTGGTAGGGCAGCTATAGTTTAAGTCTGTACAAGGTTTCTGTTTAAATCTCAGTTTTCAAAAACAAAAAAATTAATTTTGCTGACACTAACAGTTTTGTAGCTATTACTAGTGGCTACAAAACTGCTAAATTTTAATTAAATAGGTCAAACCATTTTAAGTTATGTAGAAAAAGTGCTGTTTTTCAGAAAAAATTGATTGACTTATAATTGGGATTTTTGTTCAGTGCTACATCTTAAATGGCTGATAGTAATCTCATAAAATTAGCATGCTGATAGCTTTGGACTTGATCTAATGCCCTTTGGTAGTTTGAAGTATATAGCTTTTATAAATTTTGAGTTAATTCAAATTAACTTTAATTTTGAAGCAGTGCAAGTTATACAGTTATGTTGCCACCTGACAACGTCAGTACAGTGCTTTTTCAGCACAGTATCAATCTAGCTGCAGTGCAGGAGTCTATCAGCAGGGGGAGCCTGCTATCAACATCATCAGTGCTGATTTCACTGTGATCTCATAGGATTTCACTGAACTCTAACACGATTTCATAGTAAACTTCTTTAAACTGAGGAGGAAAATAAAGTAACTGCAAATGTCAGACACATGTTCCCTTGCAAGTCCTGGGTCATGCAACCTTTACAATGTAAAGAAGCTACTGAATATATATATATATATATATATATATATATATATATATATATATATATATATATATTTTTTTTTTTTTTAATATTTTTATTGAAGTTCAATTAAAGGCATACATGCATGTCATGTCATCAAAAGGAAACACAGGAATAACTGATAATAAACATACAAACAATAGAAAATTAGCATAAATAGTACATGTTAATGACACATCATAGAAGTATATGTATAGTACTTGCCTATCAAAACTGCATACCCCCTAGATGGCAGCTGAGGCCTCTCTTGGACCTCTTACTAAAATGAAGAGTACAAAGCTATAGGAGGTAACCTTTGACTGGGAGAGACCTCTCTTGGATCCCACATGTTGAACTTCTAGTTTTTATTTTTAATACGGTCTTTTATGCTTTCGCAGTATTGACCTAGAATTTTATAATTTATTTTTCTGTGATGCTAAAGTTGTATGTGATGGGTAGCAGAAACTAAAAATTACACCTCTATATGTCTGATTTAGATAGAATTTATTGAAAGATACTTAACTCTTCTGCCGTCTTACCAATCTTGGAGTACTTTGCAATATACTCAGGAGATACACTCCTATAAAAAAAAAAGTGAGTCGACTGGATGTCCTATCTCATAAAACACTAGGCGTATATTAGCTATGCAGATTTTGGATCAATATGGGTCTGGAACGGAAGAAGAGGTGGTTGGGAAAGTTAACTTTGCTGGCCCATAGCCCTGAGAGGAATTAGACAGTAGCCAAATTATCAAGCTTAATTTCTAGTAAGTAATAGGACTCAAAGTGGACCTAGGTGTATAATTTTGCATGTGTGTGCCCCCAAAAATTATAAGGGCTGGTGTCGTTACTGTATCCCTCATACAGTGATAAACTTTTGTCTCAACTAGATATGAAGGGTGTTAGGGTGTATCCTGTATACAGCTAGGGATGATTTGCATATCAAATGTGCAGTAAATACAAATTAAGTCATTGCAATATGTCTCAGGCTATAGCTTGTTGTAGTAAATGAAAACATATCATACTTATAAATGAATACATTCTGTAAATCAGCTAGTCATTAAGAGCAAGATAAACTATGACATCAACACAAAAAAGTTTGAACAGTACAAAGTGAGATATCCATATACATTGTCTAATGAACTTATAAGTCACTAGGAGTTTGCTAGGAGGGAAAATAGGGGGAAGCTGGTTAAATATTGGCCTGATGCTATACCTTATATATGGAGCCTTAAATAGGCACAACCTGCAATTTTACATTTATATGCAAGGAAATAGATAAGGGCCAAAACGTGTGTGTTAGCTAAATTTAGCAATTAGTGGGAGCTGTTGGACTTATAAGTGACTTCATTCTGCAGGATAGCTAATTGTTAGGAACAGAAAAGCTATAACTAGCTACCTATCTTAGGTCAATCCTTATCTCAATAGAAAGAGAGAGTTAAAGTGAGACTGTGAACACAAAATTATACAGAAACCCAGGACAAAACAAGAACATCAGGCTAGCAACCATCATAGAGTCAGGTATGTACAGTTATCTGTATGATGTGCATATCTATAGCACAAGTACATCTATCCATCCAGACGATGGGGTCTTTTTAAATGGGGTTCAACCAATACCAAGTCTCCAGGCTAGGTGGTTCCCATCAGCTGCTCTTTGAGTATCAAGCCCCACGTTTAAATATTGCAAGGGCTTTACACATGTAAACCAAGGTGATGAGTGGCTTCGCTGTAGAATAGAGATGGCTGATCTGCGTCCCCAAACACCGCTTAAGGCTTTAAAGCTAGTAGGTGAGTCACGGTGCGGTACTTGTGGAGATACAGTTTCCGGAGTTGTAGAAATAGATGTTCGGTTATAATGTCCGGTTACACTTTTACCTGACAGTGACCGATTGTCATTTAGTAAGCCGCGACCAGCACTGCTTACCAAGTTGCGTCTGTCCGCCGTATCTTCCCTTGCTAGGATAGTAAACACAGGGGAGGCATTCACCTGTGTTATATGCAGGACTCCTTGTTCTTGTACTTGATCGCTACTCGAGAGGGCAGGCAACTGCCGCTGGGGCCCCGAAGCGGCGCAGCCTCCCTTTGTCACAGGAGAAGGAGCTGGTAGACAGTCTTCAGCACTGTTAAGCACGGGTAAGGTGAATGCAATCCGCAGATCCTCTGTAAATTTAGCTTGGTAGACATATAGGAGTTTGCTTAGCTCAGCCATCAGAAAATTAACTGACTCCATTTCCATCTCGCTTAATCATGCAGACAGGCTTCAGAGAGAAATAGTTTGCAGAGATACATCCGGTTACGATATAGTTGCTACGTGTCTCTCATATAGATAGATCTGCTACCGATTTTTTATAGTATATCTGAGCTAGCGTTTTCTTGGCGCTTTGTATTCAGCACTGTGTGCTGCCTAACGACAAGGCCCAGATGTGCCTCGCCGGGGGGTAAGTGAAAGGCCTCAGCCTTACAGAGAGCTCCGGGTGCTCAAAGTCACGGTAATCTCAATATTTTTAGGCTCATCTGATGCGGGATCTTCAATCAATAAAGAATCTTGCTGTGTGATAGATAGATGTGCCGCCTGGAGTCTTATATCAAACAAAATAGATTAGAAGACTGGAGCAGAGTGGTGTTGTGCGACCTATCATGGCCGCCTCCCGGAAGTTCCCCCTACTGAATATATTTTGAGTTAAAATAGCTTTCTTTTTTAACCTAGAGATACTTAGGTGATATATTCTAGTCATGCAATTCAACTTTTTGGTATCGTCACTTTAATTCTCTAAAAAAAACTTAAATATTAACCCCAATTTAATTCTCTAAAAAAAACTTAAACATTAACCCCTAAAGTGCCATCCCCCCACATCTCAAACACTAAACTTAACTATTAACCCCTTAACCACAATCCCCCCACATCACAAGCTATCTAAATAAACTATTAACCCATAAACCGCCATCCTCCCAAAACGCAAAGTAATAAACTAACATCTAAACCCCCTAATTTAACACCCCCAAATTAAAATACCCCTTGATTTAAAAAAAAAATTACCTATAAAATTAAATAAAAACATAATCTTACCTTTAAAAATAAAAAACTAACATTACTAAAAATAAAAAATCTAACATTACAGAAAATAAAAAAATTACCAAAAAAAAAGAAAAATGTAATCCTATTTTAATAACCCCCCAAAAAAAACCCAAAATAAAAAAATCCAAATTCTAAAGCTAAACTGCCAATAGCCCTTAAAAGGGCCTTTTGTAGGGCATTGCCCTAAAGCGATCAGCTCTTTTTTTAAAAAAAACACAAACCCCTCTAACATTACAATCCCCCCCCCACCCCCCCAAAAAAAAATATGTAACTAAATTACCAATTGCCCTGAAAAGGGCATTTGAATGGGCATTGCCCTTAAAAGGGCATACAGATCTTTTGCTGCCCAAAAAAGCGTTCGTTCTATCAGCTGATTTGAATTTGAAGATTCAAATCAGCCAATAGGAATGCAAGGGTACCCCTATATAAAAGGGGTACCTCACATTCATTATTCAGTGTGTGGCTGGAGACCATATGAAGAGGAACTCCGTGTTGAAGCTCGCAAGATGAGGACCACTGCCTCAGCCAGTGCCTAGATGAAGAAGATGGACCGCCGCCTGGATGAAGAAGATGGAGCGCCGCCATCATCAGGGCAGTTGGTAATTTAGTTTTTTTTAGTTAGGTTTTTTTATTTTGGGGGGTGGAAGGGTTGTAATGTTAGAGTTAGTGGCTATTTTGAAAAAGAGCTGCTCACTTTAGTGCAATGCCCTACAAATGGCACCTTTTAAGAGCTGTGGTAGTTTAGTTTTAGAATAGGGCTTTTTTATTTTTGGGGGGGGGTGCTTTTTGGGGTATTAGAATAGGATTACATTTTGCATTTTTTGGGTAATTAATATTTTATTTTTTTCCATGTTAGACTTTTTTATTTTTTGTAATGTTAGGTTTTTTTTCTGTAATGTTAGATCTTTTTATTTTTTTAGCAATGTTAGTTTTTATTTTTAAAGGTAAGATTAGGTTTTTATTTGATTTTACAGGTAATTTTTTTTAAGGTAGTTAGGATTTGTTTTGTAAATTTAGGGGTATTTTAATTTGGGTTAAGTTAATGGGTGTTAGGTTAGGGAGTTTAAATGTTAGTTTATTACTTGGCGTTGTGGGGGTTGTGGTGGTTTAGGGGTTAATAGTTTATTTAGATAGTTTACAATGTGGGGGTGGCGGTTTATGGTGTTAATAGTTTATTTAGATAGTTTGCGATGTTGGGGGTGACAGTTTAGGGGTTAATAGTGTAATGGGAACTTTGCAGTTGGCTATGTTGAGATTTAGGGGTTATTAGGCTAGGGGCTTATGGTGATTTGGTTTAGCGCACGAGTAGGGTGTTAGGATTTTTTTCACTTTTTTTTCTTCATTGATTTCTATGGGGGAATTCATGCACGCGCATGCAAAAATGTAAGTTAGGTTTTTTCCCACTATTCAGAAAATACTGATTATATTTGTATTCTTAAAAATTTCCCCCTAACGTACCTGTAGATTATTATTATATTTTTTTAAATTTCTTAGGGAAAAGCAACTAAAGTCAGAATTTAAGTTTTCTACAAAACTTTTAAAAGGAAATTCCTAACTTAAACTGCCCCTTCTTCCCCCTTGGGAACTTTGCATGACAGCATCAATTACATCACTGATGACATCACACATGACATTGTTGATGACATTATCATTGACATTACTAGTGAAAACTATATATGTGTTTGTGTGTGTTTGTAAATACAATTTGTGCAGACATATATATTTAAAAAAAATACAGGGAGAGGGGGACTGAGAGGGTGAGGAAGGGCTGGCATGTGAAGAACAGTGAGCTAAGAGGACAAGTAGGGCAGTCCTCAGGAGAGAAGATAAGAAGGAGGCTGTGTGTAAGAGACAGAGGGTGAGGAGGGTGCTGTGTGTGATGGAGAGAGGAATAAGATGGTGTGAAGCAGACTGTGAAGAGGCAGGCTGAAAAGGGTGGTGGGAAGAGAGATTGAGTAGGAGGCTGTGTTTGAAGAGGCGGGGCTAAGAGGATGAACAGATGCTGGTGTGTAAGGATTATGAGGGTGAGCAGAGTGTGAGGGAAAGGTTGCTAAGAAGATGAAATAGAGGTAGTGAGAGGTAAAAAAAAAAGTGTGTGTTTGTATATATATATATTTATATATACACACACACTGGTGTTTAAAAAGTTGTGTCACTTAGAAATTTCCATGTCTTTGAAAGAAAAGCAATTTTTTTGTCCATTTAAATAACATCAAATTGGTCAGAAATACAGGGTAGACATTATTAATGTTGTAAATGACTATTTTAGCTGGAAATGACTGTTTTTTAATGGAATATCTACATAGGCGTACAGAGGCCCATTATCAGCAACCATCTGTCCTGTGTTTTAATGGCACGTTGTGTTTGCTAATCCAAGTTTATCATGTAAAAAGGCTAATTGATCATTACAAAACCCAATTTGCAATTATGTTAGTATAGCTGAAAACTGTTGTGCTGATTAAGGAAACAATAAAACATTCATTAGACTTTTTGAGTATATGGAGCATCAGAAATTGAAGGTTCCATTACAGGCTCAAGATGGCCAGAAACAAAGAACTTTCTTCTGAAACTCGTCAGTCTATTCTTGTTCTGAAAAATGAAGGCCATTCCATGCTAGAAATTGCCAATAAACTGAAGATCTCGTACAACTCTGTGTACTACTCCCTTCACAGAACAAATCAAACTGGCTCTAACCAGAATAGAGTAGTAGGAGGCCCTGGTGCACAGTTGAGCAAGAGGACAAATACATTAGAGAGCCTAGCTTGAGAAACAGACACCTTACATTCATGAGACGCAAACCAAATGAAAAGATGCTAGAGGAGTGCTTGATGCCATATGTCAAGCATGGTGGAGGCAATGTGATAGTCTGGGGGTGCTTTGGTGGTGGTAAAGTGGGAGATTTATACAGGGTAAAAGGGACCTTGAAAAGGGAAGGCTATCACTCCATTTTGCAACACCATGCCATACTTGATTGGAGCCAGTTTCCAACTACAACAGGACAAAGACCCAAAGCACAGCTCCAAACTGTGCAATAACTATTTAGGGAAGAATCAGTCAGCTGGTCTTCTGTCTTTTATGGAGTGGCCAACACGTCACTAGATCTCAATCCTATTGAGCTGTTGTGGGAGCAGCTTGGCCATATGGTACGTAAGAAGTGCCCATCAAGCCAATCCATTTTGTGGGAGATGGTTCATTATTTTAACCTACTCATTTCATGTATTATTTCATGGAAAATATGAAAATGTCTAAGTAACCCCAAACTTTTGAATGCCAGTTATAATATATATATATACAACTTTAACATGTAAGTCCAGCACCTTTCTTAATGCTATTTTTTCAGCCTTTTTTTGGGCAACCTTTTTTAAGATTATAGCAGTGCACGACCACTGAGTGGGGTCTGCCAGCCCACATTTATGGATATGATAAAGCAAGATAGCGTCAGCACTTCTTCATACAAAATTCCACTTTATTGAGGTTTACGACAAAGATAAAAACAGCGACGTTTCGAGTCAACACAGACCGTTAGTCATGCAATGGATTATGGGAAAAATCACCTTCTTTTATAACACCTGTGTATCAATTAACTTGATTTACCTGCATACATTCAAATTACCATTTTGGATTTTTGACCCCTAACAGGTCAGAATGGTCAGTAAATAATCTTTGTATCTAAATCACAGTTTTTCATTATACGATAGAAAGTTCCTATCTAGTGATTATAACCCAAGACTATGTTACAACACATATGATACAACACATATTATTAAAAACATATCATACAAAATTACAGGATTACTTTACATTAATACTTATAAAAACAAATGAAGGTCATAGTCTTTGTTTAGACCATTCGGACTAAGTGTTTTTAGATGCTGTATCCACCATACCTTTTCTTTAACAGTAACTCTCTGTTACCCCCTCTCCTTTGTTTTGGTATGTGGTCAATTACTTGGAATCGTAACTGGCTAACTGTATGTCCAGCATTGATAAAATGGGATGACACGTGATATTAAAGGCTTATATACATGCAACACTGATCATGTAGTGTATATCCTGAAGTGTCCATGTGGGCGGGGCTATGTGGGAGAGACCATTAACCCCATCAAAGATAGGATAAGTGCCCATAAATCTTCCATTAGATGTAAGGATATGACACTACCCGTGTCATCCCATTTTATCAATGCTGGACATACAGTTAGCCAGTTACGATTCCAAGTAATTGACCACATACCAAAACAAAGGGAGGGGGTAACAGAGAGTTACTGTTAAAGAAAAGAGAGGTATGGTGGATACAGCATCTAAAAACACTTAGTCCGAATGGTCTAAACAAAGACTATGATCTTCATTTGTTTTTATAAGTATTAATGTAAAGTAATCCTGTAATTTTGTATGATATGTTTTTAATAATATGTGTTGTATCATATGTGTTGTAACATAGTCTTGGGTTATAATCACTAGATAGGAACTTTCTATCGTATAATGAAAAACTGTGATTTAGATACAAAGATTATTTACTGACCATTCTGACCTGTTAGGGGTCAAAAATCCAAAATGGTAATTTGAATGTATGCAGGTAAATCAAGTTAATTGATACACAGGTGTTATAAAAGAAGGTGATTTTTCCCATAATCCATTGCATGACTAAGGGTCTGTGTTGACTCGAAATGTCGCTGTTTTTATCTTTGTCTGAAACCTCAATAAAGTGGAATTTTGTATGAAGAAGTGCTGACGCTATCTTGCTTTATCATATCCATAATGTGGGCTGGCAGACCCCACTCAGTGGTCGTGCACTGCTATAATCTTAAAAAAGGTTGCTGAAAAAATGCTGAAAAAATAGCATTAAGAAAGGTGCTGGACTTACCTGTTAAAGTTGTGTCTATACTTTCCTGCTACAAGTTACGTGCACCTGGGAACAGAATGGAGGTAACAGATGAAGACACGAATGTTTTTTCATATTCAGACTTAGATGCTTCACGAATACGGCTTTAGCCAGAGGTCCAAGAGACTTTTTGAAAGGAATATCGAA
Organism: Bombina bombina; assembly: GCF_027579735.1. Taxonomy (NCBI): domain Eukaryota; kingdom Metazoa; phylum Chordata; class Amphibia; order Anura; family Bombinatoridae; genus Bombina; species Bombina bombina. Next base: position 31,893 of record NW_026512030.1, read on the forward strand.
TGCCAGCATTGTTAAAGTGTGGGAAAAGGCAAGGAAAAAGCTTTTGTCATATGAACTACACAGTGTCACCCTTGCGGAATATTTCCGTGTAAGACGAATCCCAAGGGGCTTAAGAATAAAGCTGAGACCGACAATTATGACCAATAATGATAAATATAAAAAAAGATTTGAATGTATACTGAACAAGTGTTCATTCGATATCATTGTTTGGACAGTGGAATGCCTGCAGGAAGAAATGAGACACAAAAAGAGTGGTATCTGAAAGTGAAAACAAAGTAAATACTCACTTCTCTGCTGATGATTTGCTAAAAACAAAGAAAGAGATAGACAAGATCCTTGACGACTACCAGAAGGAGTTAAAAGATATTAAGAGAAATAAGTTCAATCGAGACGACGAGGATTACAAAGCAAATCACGTGTACCGCTGGACCAATGAGGAAGAGGTCCATGACGTCGGAAGGAGGCGACCAGGAAGAGGACGCGGAACATGGCGAGGAAGGAGACACGCGATGGAAAAGACAACGACACACTGATTCATCCTCATCGGAGGATTTTTTATACATGGGCACAGACACCGATACCGGAGGGGAGGACGGAAACACAAGAGTTGGAAACCCCGACCCCCGACAATCCAACAGGTTGAGGAACAGACGGTTCCCGAAGGGACGCAAGAAATAAACGGGACTTTCGATGTATTACAACAAACTGCCGGGAGTGGTAACGTATATAGTATAACATCAAATGATACGATATGCAATGGCACTAATCAGTGCGAGACGCCAGTCCCGGCAGAGACATTAGTCATTAACATTTCCAAATATGAACTCACTAAAGATGAACTAAGTGTCCTAAATAAAGGGTTATCCTTTTGTCCAACTGTATATGCTAATCAATTTACCATAGAGAAGGATTATATTGTTTTTAGAAACTTAAGGGTGAAAGCATACTTTGGTAATATTATAGATACTGATAAGGATAAAGTATTTAGTAATACAGTAAATGAGAGGGAAACATTTGACACCAGACCATTAGGACTGACAAACAAATCTAAGTATGTACCCAGTACTTCCAACTCTGGAGTAGAAACATATATTAAGCTAGTTCAAGAGGATATTCATAAATTGTATACAACATCTAAACATGGAATGAGTTCTAATGTCACATAGCAGAACGTAAAGCTCTGAAAAAGTTATCTAATAATAATCTAATTGAGATCAAAAATGCAGACAAGGGTGGTGCGGTAGTGGTGCTTGATAAGGAATATTATATACAGGAAATTTTGTCCCAACTATCAGATGGTGGAATATATTTAATAGACCATGATCCTTTACCTGATATCAAAAAAGAAATAGCGGCAGTAATTGACAAGGCTTTAGTAAATAAAGTCATTACTAAGAATTTAGCCACATTTCTCATAAAAATAGATCCCATTACACCTGTATTTTATACAACCCCGAAAATCCACAAAAACCTAAAGGAACCACCGGGTAGACCCATAGTGGCAAGTACGGAATCAGTTTTTGCAAATATAGCAATTTTTCTAGATAAAATTTTGAATCCAATAGCGGCAGGCCAGCAATCATTTCTAAAAGATACAGGGGACTTCTAACTAGAATAGATGAAATAAGAGTGAGTGAAAATGATATACTATTCACACTAGATATAGTGAGTCTATACACTTCAATCCCACATGAATCAGGAGTACAATCTGTATTGGATCTTATCAAAAAAGATCAGGTATATACTAATGCTCAATGTGACTTCATAGAAGATATGCTGAATATAATATTACACCTTAACTATTTTTTGTTCCAAGACACATATTATATACAGAGGAAGGAACCGCCATGGGCTCCAATGTGGCCCCCTCATACGCCAATATATTCGTAAGTCAATTTGAAAACAGATATGTCTATCCAAGCAATAAATATCAAAGCCACTGCAAGATATGGCTACGTTATATAGATGATATATTTGGCGTATGGGGGGACACATTGGAGACCCTTGAGAACTTTGTGGAGGAATTAAACAATTGTACAACAAGTTGCAATTCACCATCAGTCACTCACAAGCTAAAGTAAGTTACCTTGATACTCTGGTATATAAAAAAGATGACTGTTTAGTAACAGATCTATACTGCAAACCAACAGACCGCAATACATTGCTTCATTTTGACAGCTACCATCCAGATAGGGTATTTAATGCCATCCCTAAGAGCCAGTTCCTTAGAACGATGCGCAATGTAAAAGAAAAAGATCTGCAAGAAGTAAGATTAAAGCAAATGGGAAAAATTTTTACTGATAGGGTTACCCTCAAGCTGTCATAACCACTAATGAACAAACAGTTAAATCGAAAACTAGAGAACCCAATGATCTAATATCAAATAAGAGTAAAAATAAAAATCAGATTGATAAAAAACAACTTATCTTTTCTTCAGTATATAATCAATTTAGTAATAACATCACAAAATTGTTAAAAAACATTGGTATATACTAAATAAAACGAATCCACAAATTGAGGAATTTAGTAAACACCAATTAATTCCTTTAAGAGGGTCAAAAACATTAGAGACCTAGTAGGTAAAATCAATGTGGGCACTAGTAAGAAAGATACTATAAATTACCTTACAACAGCTAATAAAGGATCATACCCCTGTCTCAACTGTGCTCAATGTAATTCCATGATCAAGGGGAAATACATAGCACAGATAAATGATAATAAAAAACGTGAAATTAAAGGCTTATATACATGCAACACTGATCATGTAGTGTATATCCTTGAAGTGTCCATGTGGGCGGGGCTATGTGGGAGAGACCATTAACCCCATCAAAGATAGGATAAGTGCCCATAATCTTCCATTAGATGTAAGGATATGACACTACCCGTGTCATCCCATTTTATCAATGCTGGACATACAGTTAGCCAGTTACGATTCCAAGTAATTGACCACATACCAAAACAAAGGAGAGGGGGTAACAGAGAGTTACTGTTAAAAAAAGAGAGGTATGGTGGATACAGCATCTAAAAACACTTAGTCCGAATGGTCTAAACAAAGACTATGATCTTCATTTGTTTTTATAAGTATTAATGTAAAGTAATCCTGTAATTTTGTATGATGTTTTTAATAATATGTGTTGTATCATATGTGTTGTAACATAGTCTTGGGTTATAATCACTAGATAGGAACTTTCTATCGTATAATGAAAAACTGTGATTTAGATACAAAGATTATTTACTGACCATTCTGACCTGTTAGGGGTCAAAAATCCAAAATGGTAATTTGAATGTATGCAGGTAAATCAAGTTAATTGATACACAGGTGTTATAAAAGAAGGTGATTTTTCCCATAATCCATTGCATGACTAAGGGTCTGTGTTGACTCAAAACGTCGCTGTTTTTATCTTTGTCTGAAACCTCAATAAAGTGGAATTTTGTATGAAGAAGTGCTGACGCTATCTTGCTTTATCATATATATATATATATATATATATATATATATATATTTTATTTATATATATATATATATATATATATATACATATACACACACATACACAGAGATTTTAAGGTATGTAACATACAGTTGCTAGAAAATTAATATTTGTTGCATATCTTTTGCTCATGTTAAACTCCCTCACTTTTGTTCTCCTACGTGATTTAAAAAGTTTACTTAATTTTGGTACTAATAACCAAAAATAATAGGAAATATATCCTTTATCATAAAGTATCCTCTTCAAAGATTAAAACCTTTCATTTGTAAAGGAGTTTTGGTTCTTATAACAATAACAATATAATGCTTATCTCTAATAACAATAACTTCATATTCGGAACGCTCTGAACTTGGTGACATTCTGAATATGTGATGCTCCTAGCATTTTCTAAGAAAGGCTATTAGACCAAACTTCAATTATAAAACAAGTTAAAAATGTTTCAGAGCAGTGTGTCCAGGGTGAGCGCTAACTGTGAAATCAATGTCCATGCATCATGCTAAGTAAGGGTACAGAGCCTTAATTCTAAGGCTGAACAAATGGTGCAAACAGCTTAATTATACATTTATGCAAAAGTATACGCAACACTAGGATATAAAGCTTTGTAAATATAGCAGCATTGGAATTACATATCACATTTAAGAAGTCCATTATGATATAATTCTGTTTAGTAAGAGTTCAGTTAAGAACCTTAATTGCCATGTAAATGATTCATAGTGTGGAAGTAAAAGCTCCCCTAACCTTCTCACACACAAATTAGTGATATCAGCTGACATTACTAACAAATCCTGTAACAGAATTTGAAGGACTGCACAGCAATTTATCTGTAACCACAATAAGTCCACATCCTCTCACCAAGGGCCTGATATTAAAAACTCCCCAGCATGGACATTTTTGTATGCATTATATTGTAATGTGTGCATCTCTCCTTCCTATCCAGAACCCTATACTGAGAAAACCTAAGGTCAAGCTACTGATGAGACTTTCTAGATAATCACACCAGACTGAAGAACTTTAGAGAGTTGGGACCGAAATATGAAATAATTCTAGACAATGAGAATCATTATGTGGGAGAGCCTATTATTCTGGGGGCAAATAAACAAAATGATAACAAGATAATGGGCTTTATGAAAGACTTATCTTGCTGAAACAAATCTCCAGAGGATTTGGAGGAAATATGTGCTGGTGATATGCCCACACAAGGAAGAATATATTGAAGGTTGGCAATTTCAGCAATTTCATTACATAAACTCAGAGAGGTACACAAGATCACTTTTAAAACCAGACAGCGTAATTAGACACAGAAGGATGAGCAAAACCCTTGAAGAAAAGTATCTGGAGGGCCTGAAAGCTCTTGAAAATGTCCATTCTGCAACCTATTTGCAGAAATAAAAATAGACTCATATTAAAATCTTGAAGAGACTCACTGGAGGACTACACCTGATATCCATAAGTTTGGAAAAGATAGAAGTATAGAGAATACATTTTTATGGGTATAAAGACTAATGTAGTCCACTTGAAGTTGATGTAATTCATTTTCCAACTTTGCAGACCAAGAAGGTGAATTCCTGAAAATCCCAATATGCAACTGTCCCAACTCTTGCTTACTTCCTGCATGATTTACTACTTCCTGGACAATGTACTATAAGTTTCCCCCCTCACCCGATGATTTATATAAACTACTGAAGTGATATTGTCTGACAGCACATATACAATAAAATTATTAAGATCTGCCTTCCAAAAAGGCAGGGAAAGACAGATCAACATTTGTTCAACATTATAAACTGAGAGAAGCATACATTATGCTTGAAAAGTAATTCTAAAGTTTGATATAATTCCAAATCAACAATACATCTGAAAATTGATAAAAAATAAATAAAGTTACAACTATCCAGTATTTTAAAAATAATAATAATAATAATATAATAATAATAATAATACATTTCTTGATGAATTAAGATGCATTTTCTTAGTATCTATGCCCAACACATTAAATTAACATAAACATAAATCTTTATATCTCTGAAATTATTGAGTAAAATAGTTCCAGACCAAGCTAGGAATATTCTACATAAATAAATTGTTTTCCCTCTGCCAAAACAAAGGTTATGCTGTTTTTGCTATAGCATTGTCTTAAAATTCTCCTTCCTCCCTTTATTAAAAACACATTTCTTTTACACAGGAATAACTAACAGAATGCTGAACATAATGGTGCTTTACATAACAAACAAAATTGTCATATCTTATTCAAATGCATTCATCGATTTAAATGTTATATGTACAGAATTCTAACTTTAACTATAGTTGAAAATGTAATTTCATCCTAGTTAGCTACACAATTTGAAACTTAGAATGTAAAAAACCCCAAAACAAAACAGAATAATCATATAGCAAAGTAGAATAAATGCACCTGCTTAATGTTTTTTGTAAGATAATTCTGTCCATGTGCATAACATTTATTTTATTTTCAGCGCTGTGATCATGCTGTTTTATGCATATTATCTTTCTGAAACTGTTTTAACTATAGTTATGGCAGATTGTCTTGTTTCCTACACTGAAGAACATTAGAATGTGGAGAATGTGAAAGTGAAACTTTATTTCCTTTTTTAAAACAACTTTATTTTTACAAATTGAGTGTTAATGATATGAATGAAAAATATTTCACAGATGTTACATTTCTCATGTCCCATATAGCTATCACATGTAAAAGAGACATACTGTACCATTAGGAATACATTAACACATATCTTAACAGTTTGCAGTCTTCATTGCCTTAAGATAGATATAGGTTACGTCCCATTTATTTCAGTTATTCATGTAAAAATTACCTTCAGATAATCATCCTGGGTCATTGATCTTTACCATGTTTGGCTATTTACAGGCTCATCCATCACAAAATTATTTTTATTCCCAGGAGTTCCTACAATGGACTATGCCCACCTTCACTTTTATATTGCTAGCCTTTCAAAAAGTCCTAAGATCGAGTTTGCTTTTCATTTTAAGTGAACAAAAACATTTTCAACACCTTTCAGTGAACCAGAATAAAACCCAATACTCAAAAGAACAGTAAGGCTGGTAAGATACATTTTAAAACTTCACCTTTATTTAGACTCCGGTGAGTAAAAAGAAAAAGGCACAGTACACAGACCTGACTACCGCTGACGCGTTTCCTGCCCTAGTGGGCCACTTCATCAGAGCTACCTGACAGGTGTGTAAAGGCTCCTTAAGAACAGGATATGAGCTCTACACACCTGTCGCATAATTAAATATAACAACAGAAAAATAATATAAGTGAACACCAAATCTAATGTGTGAAATAATAATATAAATTATGCATATTAAATAAACTGAAAGAATTATATACATAAGAAAAGAATACATATATATACAAAAATACTAAGACTATGTTTTCTTATAAAATTAACTACTGAATCTGCACATTAAAAACGATAGTACAATCAAAATCTGGTGGGCAAGGGCTCATTCTGTTACCCTTAAATTAGAATATTCAGAGGAATAAATCCCAGTGACTATTCGCTAACTTAAATATGATCAAAACAGACATATAATATATGGAGTTATTAAAAAAAAATTTAGTCAATCATAATCAACCCACATATAAATATATTCATTCACTTAGATATAGCACTGAGAGCAGGAAGCCCGCAGAAGTGTCCCCAATACATACTATACATATAAAAGTTAAATGCTAAAGAGTACAAATATATTGAGAGGGGCACAAACAGACTGCTCCCAGTGAATCCAAACATAACACGAAACATTATGTCAATATGATAGTCTTGATCATACCAAAAATCTAGATATATTTTAAATTTCAAATTCTCAGTATACAGGGAGTGCAGAATTATTAGGCAAGTGAGTATTTTTGACCACATCATCCTCTTTATGCTTGTTAGGTCTTACTCCAAAGGGGGGCTGTATAGGCTCGAAAGCCTACTACCAATTAAGCATATTAGGTGATGTGCATCTCTGTAATGAGAAGGGGTGTGGTCTAATGACATCAACACCCTATATCAGGTGTGCATAATTATTAGGCACTTCCTTCCTTCCTTTGCAAAATGGTCAAAAGGAAGGACTTGACAGGCTCAAGGAAAAAGTAAGAAAAATAGTGAGATTATCTTGCAGAGGGATGCAGCACTCTTAAAATTGCAAAGCTTCTGAAGCGTGATCATCGAACAATCAAGCGTTTCATTCAAAATAGTCAACAGGGTCGCAAGAAGCGTGTGGAAAAACCAAGGCGCAAAATAACTGCCCATGAACTGAGAAAGTCAAGCGTGCAGCTGCCAAGATGCCACTTGCCACCAGTTTGGCCATATTTCAGAGCTGCAACATCACTGGAGTGCCCAAAAGCACAAGGTGTGCAATACTCAGAGACATGGCCAAGGTAAGAAAGGCTGAAAGACGACCACCACTGAACAAGACACACAAGCTGAAACGTCAAGACTGGGCCAAGAAATATCTCAAGACTGATTTTTCTAAGGTTTTATGGACTGATGAAATGAGAGCGAGTCTTGATGGGCCAGATGGATGGGCCCGTGGCTGGATTGGTAAAGGGCAGAGAGCTCCAGTCCGACTCAGACGCCAGCAAGGTGGAGGTGGAGTACTGGTTTGGGCTGGTATCATCAAAGATGAGCTTGTGGGGGCCTTTCGGGTTGAGGATGGAGTCAAGCTCAACTCCCATTCCTACTGCCAGTTTTCTGGAAGACACCTTCTTCAAGCAGTGGTACAGGAAGAAGTCTGCATCCTTCAAGAAAAACATGATTTTCATGCAGACAATGCTCCATCACACCGTCCAAGTACTCCACAGCGTGGCTGGCAAGAAAGGGTATAAAATAAGAAAATCTAATGACATGGCCTCCTTGTTCACCTGAACTGAACCCCATTGTGAACCTGTGGTCCATCATCAAATGTGAGATTTACAAGGAGGGGAAAACAGTACACCTCTCTGAACAGTGTCCTGGGAGGCTGTGGTTTCTGCTGCACGCAATGTTGAGTGTGAACAGATCAAAGAACACTTGACAGAATCCATGGATGGCAGACTTTTGAGTGTCCTTCAAAGAAAGGTGGCTATATTGGTCACTGAGATTGTTTTTGTTTTGTTTTTGAATGTCAAGAGAATGTATATTTGTGAATGTTGAGATGTTATATTGTTTCACTGGTAAAAATAAATAATTGAAATGGGTATAGTATTTGTTTTTGTTAAGTTTGCCTAATAATTATGCACAGTAATAGTCACCTGCACACACAGATATCCCCTACAAATAGCTATAACTAAAAACAAACTAAAAACTACTTCCAAAACTATTCAGCTTTGATATTAATGAGTTTTTTTGGTTCATTGAGAACATGGTTGTTTGTTCAATAATAAAATTAATCCTCAAAAATACAACTTGCCTAATAATTCTGCACTCCCTGTAAGAGAAACATTTACATGTAGAACCATTATGAATCCAAAAATAACCCCAATATTTTGAGATTTTATATATTGGTCAATGTACAATTTGATGTCACTAATTTTTGTAATACCAAGAGGAGCACCAGTTTTTTAAAGTGTAAATTCCAGTAAACCTCACGCTTACTGAGTGCTGCATATCTATTCCCTCAGCACCTTCTGGGTCCTAGTTTGACTGCCTCAATCCCTTGAAATTTAAAACCAGGCTGATTTATCATCATGTAAAGCAAAATGCTTAGCTACAGGGGTTTTAAATTTCAAGGGATTGAGGCAGTCAAACTAGGACCCAGAGGTGGGAATAGATATGCAGCACTCAGTTAAGCGTGAGGTTTACTGGATTCACACTTTAAAAACTGGTGCTCCTCTTGGTATTAACAAATTAGTGACATCAAATGGTATTGGGGGTTATTTTTGATTCATAATGTTTCACATGGTAAATGTTTCTTATATACTTGAATTTGAAATTAAAATATACTCTAGATTTTGGTATGATCAAGACTATACATATTGACATAAATGTTTTGTTTATGTTTGATTCACTGGGAGCAGTCTGTTTTGTGCCCCTCTCAATATATTTGTACTCTTTAGCATTTAACTTTTATATGGTATAATATGTATTGGGACACTTTGCGGTTCTGCTCTCAGTGTATATCTAAGTGAATGAATATATTTTATATGTGGGTTGATTATGATTGGACTAAAAATGTTTTTAATACTCCATATATTATATTATGTTTTGATCATATTTAATTAGCGAATAGTCACTGGATTTATCCTCTGAATATCTAAATAAAGGGTAACAGAATGACCCTTGCCCACCAGATTTTGATTGTACTAGTCGTTTTTAATGTGCAGAGTTCAGTAGTATAATTTTTATAGAAAACATAGTCTTAGGTATTTTTGTATATATATGTATTCTTTTCTTATGTATATAATTCTTTCAAGTTTATTTAATATGCATAATTTATATTATTATTTCACACATTAGAGTTTGGTGTTCACTTATATTATTTTCTGTTGTTTATATTTAATTATGCGACAGGTGTTAGAGCTCATATCCTGTTCTTAAGGAGCCTTTACACACCTGGTCAGGTAGCTCTGATGAAGTGCCCAATGGGGCAGGAATCGCGTCAGCGGTAGTCAGGTTCTGTGTACTGTGCCTTTTTCTTTTTACTCACGGAGTCTAAATAAAGGTGAAGTTTTAAAACGTATCTTACCAGCCTTACTTTCTTTCGAGTATTGGGGTTTTATTCTGTTTCACATGAAAGGTGTTGAAAAATTTTTTGTCACTTATTGCTTTAATCGAGGGTTGGCAGGGGAGCCCTTCCCAACACCTTGAACAAGCCGGGATGCTCTGTGAATACAGGCAGTATCTGTAACTGCTGCAATTGACTGCACTACTAAAGAGTGGATACAACATTTCCGTTTTCCTGGATCTCATCGAATATTGACATCATTCTCAGAACCAAGTGAGTTTGTTTACATTATTTGCGTGAAGTGTCTGGCTTATGTTTACTCTTTTTCCACGATTAGTCTTGCGAATGTAAGGGGTTAACGGATCCTGCAACCAACTGCTACAGTATAACACAGGTCTATCACAATTGTTTCTCAATTGACAAAGCGATACAGGTGTCTCAGCCAGTACTACAATGTTATATTGTGCTGTCTATTTAACATTGCTTTTTGCTTTTTGATCCTCATATTGAAGTCACATGTCCAAATTGTTTGTTTGCTTTTCATTTTACCCAAGCGGTGGGCCAGATTACAAGTGAGGCCCTATTTTGTGCCGCTAGAGAGAAAACATTTTGCAGGAGTCGGGTTGCACTCATATTATGAGGGTTGAAAGTAAAAAGTTATCGCTCTCGTCTCCGCGCTAACCCAACCGAACAAAAAGCCAAACTTAGAATATCACGCACAATAACCTATTCCCCAATAGAGTCTGTCGGAGCAAAAAAAAGTGGGAAAAAAAACATCCTACCCTCATGCGCAAACCAGATCACATATTCTCATGTGCACTAACCTGACATGAAAATATGAATATTTCCCATTCCAATTATTCAAATAACAGAATATACATATTTCCCACATAACTTATGCTAGTTTGGTACTATATATATGAGCCCCAGAGGAGAGGATCGTCGGAGGGGTAGGTACCCCTATTTCGGCAAATGGAGCAGGCTGGGGGGTAGGCGAGCCAAGGGATCCCAGGTATTTAGGTCGGGCAGCGGAAGTTATCCTTCCTCTTGTGTCCCTGCAATCACAGAGTAAAAGTTCGAAGGTGAACTTGTGATTGCAGTGACCCGACAGAGGATGGACAGCTTGCTGGAAGAGGTTCAGAGGCTGGCACAGTGAGGGGCACGGCTTGCCTAAGGAACTACTTAGCTGCAGCTAAATCTCCCCGGAGCCATGTGGAGTCGGAAGTAGGCAGGACCAGGAACGGCAAGCCGCAGAGGCGGTCGAGGCCTCCAGATCGGCTATCCCCAGATGGGGGGAAGGAGGCGGGAGCAGTGGTGGACGGCGGATAGGACAGGCACACCCAGGTGGAGGGCCCATGCGCCGGGTGGAGCAAGGCCTCACGGGAGCAGGGCGTTGGCATGTGCAGAGACAGCCGGTGTCGTGAGGAGGACTCAGCCGGAGCAGATTAGCGTCAGATAAGAGAGCAGGCTGGTGGAGGGCCGGGCCTTGACCTGCTTACGCTGGATGCTGAGCGAGACAGCGCTGAACCAGGGGACATGGCAGGGGATCATTCACCTCGGGCACACATGGGGAATCAGAACCAGTTATGGGAGGCTGGTGCAGTGAGAAGCAAAGGGTAAGGGGTAGGAAGGGGTAAGAGGAAGAGGGTGCCTCAAAGGGTGAAGGCAGGGGTGGGGAGGGGAATTGGTCATGCAGAAGGGCATACACAAGGGGGAGACATGGAAGCAGTAGGTTGTGACACAGTGGGATGAGCCTAAATACTGGGGGCACAGGGCTTGAGGGGCCAAGGAGGAGGAATAGACAGGGCATAGGCCCCTGCGGGGGGAGGGGTGCAAGGAGGGGGGGGGGGGGGGGTCAGGGGGCAGCGGACGGGCCCTAATGTAGCATGTATGTTCTTCCACAGTGTGGGGAGTGAGCCAGAGGATCAATGGGCGGTGGGGCAGACTTTTCTGCGGAGACTACGACGGGTGAACTGGAAGTGGAAGCGCTGTGGATTAACTTTGCCTACAGTGACTTGGAGGAGGAGGATCTTGGAGAAGGGCCGTCTTCTGGACCAGTGGGAACACAGCAGGTAGGGGACCTGGCTGGGTTGGAGAACTTGCTTCGCTCGTTGGCACCACAGCAGGAAGGGGGGAGGGAGGAGTGAGGAGGATGGTGCTAGGTTAGGGGCAGAGGCTAGGGAAGGTTGCGGTAGGGGGGGAGAAGGGGGCTAGGTCAGGATAGGGCTCTCACTGTCTCCTCTCCACAGATACGGCCACAAGGAAGGACCTCCTTGGTGCGCCACAGCCCTCGGAGGTCTGGAGCGGAATGGCGGCGGGAGAAGTCTCGTTCACCCAGGGAGAGAGGCATCGGGCTGTGAGGCGATCTCCTACGTGGGGGAGGCTGGAGAGGGAGGCGGATAGGAGTGGCAGACAGAGGAGGTCCAGATCACCAGCTCTTAGGAGGTGTGTTAACAGACCAAGGGAGAAGGAGCCAAGAGGACGGAAGGAGGCCAGGGGGGCGCAGGTGTGGCTCAGAATTCGTTGGTGATGGCTTGAGGGATTTATTTGCGAGCTTTGAGAGGCAGGTGGCAGGAGCGTAGTGTCCGGCATGGGGAGTCGGGACGGTTGCGGAGGTCCCGGCGGCGGGGAGCAAGTACGGGGGGCAGGGGTAACAGCTCGGGGCAGGGTGGTGGCATTGGGTGTGCCGGCTAGTGGGGGTAACACAGGAAACGCTGTGAAGGTAGCAGAGAGCGCGATGAGGAGGCCATGCCTATGTTCTATTGGCCTGTTGGAGATACACCTGGCACTGGAGGTGGAAGGAGAAAATATGGAAGAGAGAGGTTTTTGGAAATATTTTTCTCTTCTGGGGCCGTTGGACCAGGTCCTGGAGATCAAGGAAGACACGAAGGGCGACAAGGAGAAGAAGGAGGGAAGACAAGAGGAAGAAGAGGTATCGCAAACTACCAAAGACATTGACTAACTGGTCAAAGGCCTTCTGTAATTTTGGCGGCGGTGGTGGGGGAGAAATTTCCTGATCAGTGCCTCCGCACTGTTTTGTTACTATGATTAAATCGCGGGGGCTTATCGTACTTACGGGCTTTGGCCTGGTGGCTGTATGACGAACAGTTTCGTCAGAGGATGGCGGTGCGCTCGGAGATGAGGTGGGATGACAGGGACATGGGGGTATGGTTGAAGTTGATGACCCCTTTGTGAGGGTTCCTTTCGGAGCCCAAGTGGAACGTTGGGGGCCCAACAAGTGGCGGGGCCAGTTGGGAGCTCCGGGCGGGGGAGCAGCAGTTCCCATCAGAAAAGGCCTCTGTTTCCAATACAATGAAGGGCAGTGCAAGTTCGGAGACTGGATGTAAGTATAAGCACCGCGTGTTCAGTTTGTGAAGGGAGCCACCCATGGGGCCTAGATGTTTCAAGAGGGGTAATGGAATTGGGAAGGAGGAGAAATTCCTCCTAAGGGCCTGGACCGCCGGTGAAGGTAAGAAACATTTCGCTAAGGTCAGAGGGAAGTTGGGGGGATGCGGAGCTGTTGCTCACGGGGGTTCAGTTTGGGGTTTTGGATTCCGTTTGTGGAAAAAGGGGGGGTGGAAATTTCAGGAAATTTGAAGTCAGCCAAGGAATTCCCTGAGATGGTCCAAGGCAAACTAGACAAAGAGGTGGCTTTGGGTAGAATGGCAGGCCCATTTGTACACCCTCCTATGAGGAACCTGTGGGTGTCTCCATTGGGGGTTGTGCCCAAGAAGGGGGCGGGGCAATTCCATATGATCTATCACTTGTCGTATCCGAAGCGAACTTCGGTGAATGATGGTATTGATCCGGAGGTTGCAGCGGTACGGTATGCTTCCTTTGATAAGGCGGTTGGTCTAGTGAGGGATGCAGGACAGGGTGCGCTGATGGGGAAGGTGGATGTGGAGGCGGCCTTTTGGCTGTTACCGGTGCACCCGGTGTGCCATCACTTGCTAGGATGTTTTTTCCGGGGGGCGTTCTATGTGGACCTGTGCCTACCGATGGGGTGCTCTATTTCATGTGCTTACTTCGAGAAGTTTAGTACATTTGTGAGTTTGGTGGTTCGGCTCGGCGGGTTTCTGGCCTCACGACAGGTAGTGCCATTATTTGGATGACTTCCTATTGGTAAGAAGGGCAGGATTGGTCGGATGGCGTCCAGTTGATGAAAGCATTTTTTGGGTGGCTGAAAAATTTGGTATCCCTGTGGCTCAAGTGAGAAGACAGAGGGCCCACGACTTTGTTGAGTTTCCTGAGGAGTGAGATTGATTCCGGATCGGATGGAATGCCGTTTACCCCCTAGACAAGCTGATGGGACCTGAGAGGTTCCATCGAAGGGGGCGATCAAAAAAACGAAACTTCAGCTTCGTGAGATACAATCTCTGGGTGGGCAAGCGAAATTTTGCCTGTAGAATTAATCCCAGTGGGGAGGGTTTTCTGTAGCGGCATTCGCCTGGGCCTCGTTTTGGGGTGAGAGAGGCCGCACCATTGGATAAGGTTGGGACTGACCTTAAGGAGGATCTTAGGATTTGGTTGCTGTTTTTGGACAACTTATATAGGAGGACTTTGGTAAAGGAGAAGGCTGTTTTCGAAGGAGGAGATTCATTTTGTTCACGGATGCAGCGGCGTCAGTCGGTTTTTGGGGCATATTGTCAGGGGGGGGAGCTGGTGTGTGCAGGGGTCGTGGCCAGTGGTATGGGGCCAAAAAAAGGGCTTTACTAAGAAGTTGGTGTTCTTAGAGCTTTTCCCTTTACTGGTAGCATTGAGGGTTTGGAAGGGGAGGTTGCGGGACAAAAGGTGGTTTTTTCACACAGATAATCTGGGTGTGTTGTTTGCAATTAACAGGTTAAAACGTCCAACTCGTTACCAGTGGTGCGTTTACTTAGCTGTTTTGTTTTTGGATTGCATGCTGTTGAATGTTTATTTCGTGCTGTTCATGTACCAGAGTTGTCTAAATGTAATTGCTGATGCTCTTTCTTGCTTCCAGTGGCCCGATTTCGAAAAGTGGGTGCCAGACGCGGAGCAGGAAGGGGTCAGCTGTTCGCCAGAGTTGCTGGAGTTTGGAGGTGTGGGAACTGATCGAGGTTGGCAAGGGGAGCTTTTAGCTCGAGGTACTTGGGTTGCATATGTGCGGGCATGGGGGCAGTGGCTGAAAATGCTGCAAGAAAAAAGTGTTGAATCTTCTAGAGAAGGGTGGATTTGGGGGATTGGTTGAGTGGATTGGGGATTGGGGAAAAAAGGGCTTGTCGAAATCGGTGGTGAGGAGGAAGTATGGCGGCATTGGGGGTTCCTATTCAAGTTGTTGGGTTGGGAGGACATAACTAAGATGTTTGTGGTCCGTTAGTGGTAAAGGGGATTTGTAAAGGAAAAGTTGGAAAAGACGTGAGGCGTCCGGTGGTTTTTGGCATCTTGGTGAGATTATTGGAGGTCTTTGGGGGAGGTGTGTTCGTCAAACTTTGAGGGGATGTTTATTTAGGGCGGCATTTGCTTTGGCCTTTTTTGGAGCTTTCCGTATATCTAAATTGGTTGGGGGCTAATAGAAGTGATCAAGGGGCCTGCAGGCCAGTGATGTAGGTCCATCAGGGATGGGGGCATTGTGGATATGGCTCCGGAGAATTTAAGACAGAAGCAGGAGGGGTTAGGGGCGTGATCAGGATTGGGGAGATGCGGTGGGCATGGGTGCCTGGTGGCTATGTGTTTGGCTTTTATGGAAGTTTGGCCAGTTGGCCCCCCTCCTTTTTCGTTCACTAGGGACGGGTCAGTGTTGTCTCGTTTCCAGTTTTTTGGGCGTTTTCGGTGGGCATTTGTCTAAGTTGGTTATCCAGCGGGGGAGATTTGTATGCATTCCTTCCGGATCGGGGGCCACTACGGAGGCGGCCAGTACGGGGTTAGGTGCGAATGTGATTAAGAGAATTGAGGTTGGAAGTCCTGGAATGTTATCGTTTATATGTTAGGCCGGAGTTAAAGGGTTTAAGTTGTTCTTTGGTTTTGGCAGGTCCGTCCATTGCTGGATTATAGTGCATTCCTATATATATTGGGCCCGTAAGGCAGCAGGCGGCGAAGGACCGTGGATGCAGATGAACTTTCCTGAGGAGACAGTGTTCCTGAGATGGTTCGGGGGTTAGGGGTTTAAGGTGGGACCAGATGTTGAGAAAGTGGTGGAAATATGCAAGGGTTGTTTTCAGCCTACAGCTATTTTGATTATCCATGTGGTGGGAATGACTTGGGATTCCAGTCGCAGAAGGAGTTGGTGGACAAGATTAGGAAGGACCTGTGTAGGTTGAGGGAATAGTTCCCTAATTTGATAATAATTTGGTCAGACATTGAGGGCGGCTTGGTACCACAAGAAGCTGGAGGCCTCTAGAAAGAAGATCAATAGGACAGTTAGTAGTTTTTGTTTCCAGAATTGGGGGTTTTTTGTATTCGGCATGTGGAGTTTGAGGGAGAGACAGGGCAGTGTTTTTTCTTAAGGGACGGGGTTCATCTGAACGAAGTGGGTTTACATCTTTTTAATTTCAACATCAGATAGGGGGTGTTGAAGGCCTTAGCCCGTGTGGGGTCTGCTCGTCTGTGACTTCCCTGTGGCGGGGGTGCTTGTTTTTCTAGGATGGAGTTTAGGTAGATTGTACCTCCCTAAAGAGGCGGAAGAGTTGTGTTGTTGGATGTACCTGGTGAGAAGCCGTGGGAGGGTACATCCCTGGTGGTAAGCATCTCTGGGGGTTTTCATCTGGTTTAAAGGTTTTAACATTTTGTATTTCTAGTTTGAATTTAGATATGTTTTATATTTTTAAATGTTTAATAAATGCGGCTGCGCCTTTACACCCACTTCTCTTGTGTGTCGTATTCTTTAAGGTGCGTAATGTATGCCCTATATGGATCAAGGAGCCCCGGAGGCGAGAATCGTCGGAGGGTAGGTGACCCCAATTGGCCAAATGGACAAATGGAGCAGGCTGGGGGGGGTAGGCGGAGCCAAGGGATCCCAGGTATTTAGGCTGCAGCGGAAGTGTATACAGTGTGCATAAAAGATTGATTCCTTAACCCAACAGGTACATACCACCGAACATGTGTAGAAACTACCCTTGTTAAACATATAGTCCCTAACGCCACAGAGCCAAAATTATAACAAAACACTATAACCGTCATATTACACACTAGAAACCTAAATACCCATAATTCATAAACGATCATATTCTATGGTGACGAAGTACTATCTTTATTTATGTGGCAATAAGCACACAAAGAGCACACTTAACCATATAAGCCACTCTAAGATACCCTCACGCCTCATCTTCAATGATTTGAGGACAGATTGAAATCTAAGTATACACAAATGGATCTCAGTGCCGTTGCATCGGTAGGGGCTATGACCTTATCCGGTTGACACATAGAGGAGAAGTAACACCTATACAGACAATGGTTTAAGGCAAGTGACGCATTTTAATACTCATTTTAAGGCGAGAAAATAGCCTAGAGTGGTATGATCGTGAAAAAAAGCCTAAGTGCTTGTAATATTTAAGAGGTGTCTCAGATTATGCAAATGTCTAATAATGTTAACTCATTTGGGAATGTATGGTAGCCAATAGCACAATGCATAACAATAGCCCTCATCCATTGGACAATTTTAAAATGTTGTAAGTGTATACCCAATCAAAAAGAGAACTGGATAATGGATATGCCTATATAAATGTTATCATGTGGTTTGTTTTTTATATACTGCCTGAGGAAATAGTGCCAGTAGCACTCTGAAATGCATTGCAGTAGTATTGCTTTTATATATTGTTTATTGAATAAATTGCCCCTTTGCATATAGGGGTTATATTCATTTATATGTTGTGGTGAGTTCTTGATTTGGACTGCACTGCTATTATTCCTGTCCCTGTTGCTGATCATTTAGCTGAGGCGGACTTGTTTGCCATAACCAAGCACATGTTTGGTTTGGCTTGAAGAAGGGACACTG